>NW_026918772.1:0-20000 GCF_032062105.1 Saccostrea cuccullata | reverse complement strand
TGTCGATTCACACTGCAGGCGCAGATTCAGAAATTTTTCAAAGGGGGGGGGGGGGGGTGAAGTATTTTTCAGAAGCGGGGGTTGAAGGCGAAAACAGTTCAAACGTACGTTGTACACATACATATCGTTAAATAACTCAATAGAATATCGATTCAGGGTGGAGTATGGTTTTTGAAAGCGGGACGTTGATCAATCTGGGAAAAAGTACTTGTATACATTACCAGAAAGTTTTTGAAAAAGAAAGGGAAATAAATCTCCGAACCTGAAAATCCTATTTTGTAAAGGGAGGGTTTTTATTTTGTTTTTACAACCGAATTTCTTTATATAATACAACATTAGCCTTTCACCTTACATTTCCTATAGTAAAAACACAACGAAAAAATTGGAACTTTCTTATTTCTCTTTCTCTTAAATTGCAAATCCAAAGGGGGGGGGGGGGTTGCAACCCCCGGAACCTCCCCCCCCCCCCCCCCCCCTCTGGATCCGCCACTGCACTGTCTCTAAATATACAATGTATTTCTGTCTTACTCCATGCTATCGGACTGACTCTGCATCACGTAATAATCTCACATTTTCTCCGAAACAGCATTCTTTCTTGTAAAGTGGGGTAATAAATTGTGTTTTTTTTGTTTTGTTTTGTTTTGTTTTTTTTTTGATTGAGCGATTATTCTGGGGGTTTTACGCCAGCAATTTTTTCGTATTGTAAGGTTACACATAACAGAGAAATAAGCCCTGGGGTTCAATATCAAGGGGATGGGGGTGGGGGGGTCTTGTCCACACGTACCTGTGTTTTTCTAAAAATTAACACAAGAAACATAAATTATATTGACGCAAGCGTCAAAAATCGGCCGCAAACCAATTAATTGTTCCTTTTATGGTCCCTCTAGATCCGCCACTACATTTCTTCTCTTTGAGTTGTAGCGGGAAAATTCTTGGCACATTGTAAAACGTGCATTATCCTCGTCTGCTAAGGGCCAAATCTTGTAATATTCTATTCTGTAGCCTGCTAAGTCTTTTAATGAATTAACATTTAAACATATGTTTCAAAATGTTTATATATGTACATATGTACACGTCATTTTAAAATAAATGCGTACAACAAATCCCGTCTGAATGGAGAAAGTAAAATTGCGTAATATACATAACGCGGTCTTTGCTTTAGACTACGCCCAACACATCTCCGCACCTCAAACATGTCTAAGTTCATAAATAGGATTGGATGAAATATTTACCTCATTCTTCATAAGAATTTTTAATTTTATGTTTATGATGCGTTCTTCTTTAACCTTTAGACGCTCTTTTTGATATACTACTATATTAATGTTAAATATTTTTTATTTAAATTGTTTTCACACCGCAAAAACGCACAGCGACTTCGAACTTTCATATCATAGAGCCGACCGCCTCCTGGCCGGTAATTAGTTGACGATACAAAAATATAATACTCCTGATATATGTAATCTATTTAATATTTAAAAATCTATAATATAAATTGATATATTTTTTGCTGATCAAAAATCCATTAATTATTTAAATTTACGTCTAATATATATAACACTTTTTCTTGCATTGTAATTTAATCAAATGACCCATTTGATATAATTATATTGAATTATTTCTTGATAGTAAGAACATAATAAAGGGGAGTAATCAAATGTTGAACTCGCTTTTGATTGGTTCGTTTGGATATTGAATCTCGAATTTCGAATTTTGAATCTCGAATTTCGAATCTCGTATTTGGAAACTCGAATCTCGAATGAGCCTTCTGGGCTTTCGTAGGTTTTTGTTTTTCTATTCCTCTATTTAAAACGGTGCTACAGTGTGTATATAGGGGTCAAAAATTAGAACGCCTAAAAGAGCGAAAATTTACACATATTTTGCTTTTTATCTTCTAAACTAAAAATAAATTTTTAAAACATAGAACAAAATTTGTGCAGAATTACAAGATCTTTGAAATGATATCCTAAAAAAAAAGGGCTGGCCCCTAAATTAAGGGATCTAGAGGGCCCAAAGGTTTTTTCCAGATATCTCAAAAAGGATTGAGAATTTGTAATACGTCCAAGAAGCAAAGTTGTTCAAAATGTCAAGCTTAATCTATTGGTGTCGTCAAAATGCGTCCGGTGACGTCACTTTTGGTCAAACTGGAAGTCGTCAGAAAATGCATATTTTTGCCGTTCTTGGCAAGTTTTTGGGCAACATATGTCACTGGTAGCATAAAACTTAATTTTCCATCCGTCGACATCATATCTGGTCAAACCGGAAGAAGCCAAAATTAGCTTATTTTTTAAGGTTTTGATGCAAAATTTAAATTATAAAGTGACTGGAGACGACTTAGCTCATTGTTTTATTTTGTTGACGTCACTTCCGGTCAAAACAGGACGGAAGACCTACTCTTTGCTTTGCAACGAGCTTTGCTCTAGTCTTTATGAATATTGCTACATTGAATATTAATCAAAGGAAAGATGATAAGTATTTTTCCACTCTCCCGTTTTGTTATTTAAACTAAACACAAGGAGAAAGTTGTCTCTGAATAATCTGTATGACATCCAGAATACGTTAAAAACCTTATTTCAACAAAGTTTAACATTCAATTTAGCTAGGTATATTATTCTTATCCAGTCTATTTCAGTTACACGTGTTATACGCATAAAGAATTCTTCACCTGCCGTATAAAATCACTTACCAGTACATTGATTATAAACTTTTCTGCTCATTTAATAACACATGACTCAAACAAAATAACGTTTTCACGAGATCAATAACATGTTAAAGAATCCATTTCATATCGTTAACCATATCGAATTATTTAGAGTTTTTGAGTTATAGAGCAAAAACTTTCAAGTTCCCTAGATTCCTAATTTGAGGGGCCAGTCCCTTTTTCATGATGTCAAATGATAGATCTTAAAATTATGCACAACATTTGTTCAACATGTCTTAACAAATTATTTTTAGTTTAAAAGATACATAAGGAAATATATGTAAATTTTTGCGCTTTTAGGCATTCTCATTTATGACCCCTATCTAGCACCGTTTTGGGTGCAGAAATCGAAAAAGAAAAACCGATGTGCACAACTTCAATTCTTCTAGTATCTGAATTCAGTAGAATTTCTGCTCCGGCTTTTGTCGTTTCTGACCCTTTGTCTGGAAACGAACAGTACCAAATTTTCATTTAAAGGGAAATAACTCGACAGCGGAAGAGAATTTTTTAAATTTGTTCGAATACATTTTAATTAAATTTTGCAACGTTTGAAAACTCTGAAAATTTGAGCGAAATCCGATAAGAAATGAGCGAGTTATGAGGTCTCAAAGTTGGCGTCTAGAAAAAAAAGAATAATAGGGAATAATCTTAACCATCCGAATCAGTAGAAGCTCTTCCACCTGAGCGGAAGACCTTAATAATTGATAACTGAACTCTTTTATTTTTCGTTTTTCATGGCACCTGATCCCGCCTCCCATGCATAAAAGGTCCGTGCTCTAACTGCTCTAGAGGGACTTTTGAGCTTAAATACTGTTCGTTATCTTCATACGTTTCACTGTACAATTATATAAATAATTCTAGTGAGTAGCGATTACACGTTACAGGTAATCATTACCTATCCTTTTTATAGTTGTCTCTTTAATTGGTTGTTGTTATTGTTGTTGGTTGTTCACTTATTCCTGATAAACTGCTCTCTGTAATGCTTGATTTCTCTGTTAATAAAGATTATTTCTTATGTTAGTTGATCAATTTCAAATTTAAAATCCATCATATTCATTATAATTTTATTAAAACAAGCTATACCGAGGATTGGCGACTACTTTAGTCGACACACGCAGTAAAAAATACCTCATTACACTCGCAAATGATTATTTTTATTTAAAAGATGTTTAAAATTCGTTTTATATCTCATGTCATATCTTGCGTTTTGATTTTATTGTTTAACTGGGTAAGTTGACCGAAAGAAATATGAAATAAACAAGGGTGATATAGATGAGTCTTAAAATGAAATTCACTTGATGTGTGATTGAAAGAAGTTTTGAACTTAAAACAAGCAGTTATTCAACCGTAAGTCATGTATCCCATATATGTGTGTGTTGTTATAATAATCTCTTATTTGTATACATTGTATAAAAATACCAATACTCACTCTGACAAATGTATCCGCCATCAATTTTACTGTCACAAGAGATGTCATTCCAAAGATAAGTAGCATTTTTATACCACATTTGTAAACAATTTTCATTTCTTCCAGAGTCATTCGGTTCTCCTGAAGGGAGAAAAAAGATTTTATTATATTAGATGAACAAATCGAAGAAAATATCTATGTTAAGTTGTTAGGCAATTCCAAGTTTTTATGCCCCAGTAAACGAAGTTTCGGGGTATATAGTTATTGTCGTGTCCGTCTGTCTGTCCAGCTGTCTCTCTGTCTCTGTGTTTGTCTGTTTGTCCGCAAAAACTTAAACCTTGTCCATACCTTTCGATTTAGTAGAGCTGTAACTTTCATATTTTACATCTGTACTCCTTGTGATAAGACCTTTCTTTGGGTACCACCGAATTTGACCTTTTAACCTTGACCTTGGAATTTGACCCTTTTTTACACAAAAAATTCAAATTTTTACTTTGGCCATAACTTTTGAACAGTAGACACCAGGGCATTTATACTTTACATATATATTTTTTGTGGCAAGACCTTTTACAGGATACCACCAACCTTGACCTTTTGTCCTTGACCTTGGAGATTTACGTAATAATGAAAAAAACTTTAACCTTGGCAATAACTTTTAGACGGTAAGGGCTAGAGCATTCATACTTCACACATGTAATCCTTGTAAGAAGACGCTTCATTGGATACTAAGAGCGTTACCCTTTGGCTTTGGAGTTTTACCTACTTTTAAAATAACAAACCTTGATCATATCTTTTAAAGGGTAAGAGGTAGTGCTTTCATACTTTAAAAATTTAATCCTTGTGACAAGACCTTTCATTTCATACCAAGACCTTTGACCCTTTGATCTTGACCTTAGAGTTTGACTTACTTTTAAAAAATCTTAACCTTGGCCATAACTTCTGAACGGTTAGGGCTAGAGCTTCCATACTTCACATATATATTCGTTGTAGCAAGAGCATTTATTGGATATCAATAGCTTTGACCTTGACCTTGGAGATTTCCGGACTTAATAAAAAACATTAACCCTGGCAATAACTTTTGAAGAGTAAGGGCTAGGGCTTTCATACTTCACATATTTAATTCTTGTGACAAGACCTTTTATTCAATACCACAAACCCTGACCTTCTGACCTTGATCTTGGAGTTTAACGTACTAATATTATTTTTATTAACCTTGGCCATTACTTTTGAATGGTTAGGGCTAGGGCTTCCATACTTCAAACACATAATCTTTGTGGAAAGGCCTTTCATTGGATACCAATAACCTTAACCTTCTGACCTTGATCTTGATGATTTCTGTACTTATGAAAAAACTTTAGCCTGGCCATAACTTGGGAACAGATGGTGATAGGGCTTTCATGTTTTACAATTGTATTTCCAGTTAAGAGAGTCTACTTTGGGTACCAATATATTAAATTTGCTTCTAAGAAAAGTTTAATCTTCACAATGTTGCCATACGGGGGCATCAGTGTTTCACAAACACATCTTGTTTTTTTTATTTCTAGCACCCGCGTGTGTCTTGGTTTAATGATCATTATCCATGAAATTACGTATCCTACAACGATTTTTAATTAACCCACGAAAATTAATGCCCACGAATTTTAATGATACAATAGTACTTGCAGCAAATTACATTATTTTAAATCTTTTTGTAATAATTTATTTTATATCTCAGAGATTTTGGCACAAGATAAAGTTTCCTTCTTTGCAAAATGATTATTTTGATTGTCATGAATTTAAAATGGGGAGATTTTAGCTTATCAAACATTCAGTCTTAGAAATGTAAATTAGACCAGGATAAATATATATACTTTTCAGATGTCAAATAGGATGTATGGGAATAACGAACAAAATTCAAGCTCAAAAGTCCATTAAGCGAACGCGGATCTACAAAACATCAGAGGTTGGATCAGGTGTCACCGGGGAGTGAGCATTCTCTGTCGATCGGTCACATCCGATGTGTGCTCCTTGCAAGGATCGGGAAATCACGGGAAAGATCAGGAAGTGTCTTATGGGAGCTAACATAATGGCTATTTTTCTAATCTCTAAAGAGATTTTATATAGTTTTACATATTTACAAAAAAGACACTAATCAACATTCTTTTTTGAAAAATGTGTTTTTTATTCGTTGATACAGCTAAAAGTGTATAAAATCACTTTAAATATAATCTACCTCAACATGTAGGAAGCCAAACTCGACAGTACGATATTTTTCATAAAGAAATTAATTTCTAGAAACTATCGACGACTCCATATATAGGTTCTCGCTTAAGCGAATTTGATGCAAAAATACTACAGTTTGCTACGAATATAATAAAAAAAGAAGAATTTTGACTGGTTTTTTAATTGCTAAAGCAAATATTTGTCTTTCAAATCTATCCATCCGTGTGTTAAATTCTCCGGAAAAAATATATTTTGTATACATAATGAAATTTAAGGAACAAAAAAAATCCATTGAAATATCCAACTAGTGTGTCCCAGTTATTGCATGTGTCGCCTGTATTACAATTTCATTCAGATGTAAATAAATCTAGAAGTAGGAACCTACTTTTACTGTGGTAGCATTATATTTTATGCATTCATGTTATTTGTCTGCCATAAAATACATCTCTACGAATAATAAGTCTGGGTTAGAATCTAAAGGTCAAATAAGATATGACCTCCAACCAACAAACTTATTGGAATGAAGAAATTGAAATTGATTTTAATTACCTAAAAACGGGTAATTTCCAACAATCCTTAAAATATTCATGTTTTACTGAAATTATCAAGAGGTTATGTTTAGTCTGCCTAGATTTTTAATACAATACTTAATGCATTCAATTTAGTTGAGCTGTATTGGTCTCAACTTATGGATATGTATGCAAGTAGAGCTAATTCATGAACAAAGTTTAATAAGGAATAATAATAACGCCTTTGGGGAAATTGATTGTAATTTTTAATCACGTGACGGGCACTCAAGTTTTTTTTTTTTTCAAATTGTCAATTATTCTAAATCACATTTTCGCGAGAACTCTATTGTCGCGTAATTACGAGAGAAAATGTGCTGGCGAGAATATAAATTAAGATTTTATTGAGCAATATCTATAATTCGTGAAAAATATGTTTTTACTTACAGAAAATTAAAAAGTGTCCTTTAAAAAAGGACTACAATACGTGGACCATATGTTTGTGTTTCTAACCGAAATTCAATTTAAGAAATTTTCGATCTAGGTTTTGTGAATATTCAAGTAGGTTCGTTCATATTTTCTACAATGATCTGCCTACTATGACTGATCGTTTTTTCATTGCAAATCTGTTAAATTTAATGTTCATTCAGCCTACAATTTTGTCGTTTTTAAAAATCAGGCTATTTTGATACGAGTAACTCACAAGTAAAATTGATGCAAAGCATCAAATCGACCGGAAACAAAATGCAGCATTTAACAGAATTATTTCATAATTTTAAAAAAAGTCCATGCAAGGAAAGGTATTCAAACGTGACTCATTTTTATATCAGGCTGCCTTCAAAGCAAAATAAAAAATAAAAAAAAAATACAAAAAATGACATTTTACCGCATTTGCTTATAAAAAGATTCATCGATGTAAAAGAAAGTCAATAATAAATGATTAGAATTTATTGTCATGAATCAGAATAAAGATGTAGGCCTCTCAAGATAAACAACCTGCTGATACCCTGGATCATGGTCACGTGATAATGCCCATGGTTTCTGCAGAGAAGTTTATACTGCCAGCCGCGGTGCAAAATGTAGAAAAAATATCTTTTTGTCATTTGCAGCTGTAGAGAGTATACAAAACAATTTTTTCCTAGTTGAAAAACCTTTCTATTTCTATTCATCATGCATGTTTACCACGTCATTATTATCCGGAAAATCATGACGATTTCCTTTCATATCTGATAAACTCCAGGACTGAGGAGTATCTATTGTAAACTCTTTTGATATAACCATAATTAAATTATCAATTATCTGATGAAAAATGACAATAAAACTGAAACATAATAACAACAAATAATACTATGATTAAAGCAAGTTTAAGATATTTTACTCGTGATTTGATTTTTACTTGTTATCATTAAGAATCGTTTTACTGAACTAATAAAAAATAACGTCTCATTTCTCCATGTGCACTTTCTAATACATCCACAAATAGATTGGCCGCTGCTACGGCAGATAATAACGGCTGGGACTTTACACCTGTTCCCGATTTCCAGAAGAAATCTATCATTGGAAAAAACACAAAACTAAAGCCGCTGAAGACATGTTCCATCTTATAAAACCTACCCGGTATAACTATTCCGCTTAAGGAAGTTTTTAATTCAAGATGTAATCTACATATTCTGCAAGTTTTTCTTACATTTTTAAATTCTTGTGCCATAGAATCAATGTTTAGTTTGTATATAAAAGTACATGTAAAAGAAAGAAATACGGATGGACTAATGAAGGATATGGAAATAACGAACAGTATTCAATCTCAATATGATATGCAGATTTAAATGCGAGATTTGCCAATGAATGGCATATTTTAATTCAAATAAGGCGAATTATTCTACGGTCAAATCTCTAATATTCTCGCGCATGCGTAGCCTGTCCAGGGCATCCGGATTAGCCTCACTTATATATTTTTTGCGTGGACCTCAGGCTCCACGCAATGACAATTTCGCGAAAATAAGGATTCGCAAAGTTCAGTGATCTACAGTATTGCAAATTATCATCTTCTTCAAAGGCACAAGACTTGTTCGTTATTAATAATAAGATTGAAGGAAAAGGGCTACCTCTAAGATGTTGGATCAGGTGCCTAAGAGGATAAAGCATCCCCTGTTACCAGGTCAACCCGCAGTGATTGCTATGTATTAACTGTACTGCCGCTAGAGTTCGATGTTAAGAATGCTAACTTATTACCGGAACTTGTTAAGAGCAGGTCTGAAGTATCTCGTTGTTTTACGCAAGTCCGTTTTTAGCGTTTCCCATGTGCTTCTTTGTTGTGAGTGGTAATCAGTGGTTTTAAAATTTTGCATAAATGTTAAACTAATTTTCCATGTAGTTACGGACACTGTTAAATTACATCTAAGGAATTTTTTAAAATAAAAAATAAAGTGAAATCTACCCCCCCCCCCTCTCCAAAATTTTAACGTTGTTGATTTTTATACTTGATCGTTCTTCTTTGTGCTTAGTTTCACACAAATAAGATAATTAATTGTTGCATTTACTTGTAGAAATTATATTTATTTATACACGAGCACAAAAATGCACAAACAAAAATCATGACATTGTTTTCTGTTTCATGACATTTGTCAAAGATATAGTCCGTTCCCCATTCATTTGATCCCGTTATTTCAGGCAGAGGGAAGATATTCTCCTTCTTTTGGACTGTACTTTTGTATACCTAGCAATGGAACACTGTAAGGAGCCTATTTGTGTACATACCGATACCAACTGAAGCAGCCTGTATGTCATTCTAATAGACGGTTAAATAAATCATGAATAATAAACTTTTTAAATTATTTAATTAGATGTTTACATAACTAATTATCTTTTTTCATGCACTTAAAAATCTATATATCTATGTAATGTCTTATACTATATGTGCATCTTGAACAATTTGTTGGTAGGCATATATTGATAAAGGAGACACAATATTCCTTAGTCGTCCAGCTGAATACAAAAAAAGGTCTTACAACTGATATGAAACACGTAGGCCAAACTATTAATGATTGCATTACTATTTATAAATACTTAAAAATAATATGAACCTTCAAACTAACCATGTATGATTTATTGTACCAATAATGATTACACTCAACACATTCCTATTAATAATAACACATTCAACAAATAAACCCAGGCAGTGATTTCATATTTAGGCATGTTAATCTATTTCAATCTTGTTTCCTTGTTTAACAATCTACGTATATCTCTATCTTAATTTAATGTTAGTGAGATAAACAAGGAAATTAACATAATGGGATTTAGAAAAAATAAGATGAAAATTAACTGTGACAAGTGTTGGTGTCTTTTATTCACGCATCCCGTTCCAAAAATAAAGAATAATTAATTAAAATAAACATAAAATACAGTTCACCGAGGAGAAAAACAAACAAGCCTAAAAATTAAGTAACTCTTTTATTAATGACTAATATTTTTGTTCAACATAATATACGTGAATTCTAAACACATCCCAGAGTTTTCATTTGTTCGAAATCAAAAATCAAAAGGAAAATAATTTTGTTTACACGAATTCAAACATTGCTTTGATGGCAAATATATATACCTATGAAATAGGAGGTTATTAGTGGTTGGAGCGTCTCTATAAGAATGAGAAATTTTTGAGAAGGACGTTAAACAACAAACAAACGAAGATTATTAAACAAGATAAGAAAGTATGCCGTAAAAAGTGATTCCGATTTCCTTTGCAATCAGAAAAAAATCATAGATTTATACATGCTATTCACTTCTCTATGACACCTAATCCCTAAGGTTTATGATCTGCGTTTGCTTTACTCCCGATTTGTTATGTTTTAATGGATTTTGTGCTTGAAAACTGTTTGCTATCTCCATATATCATGCAATATAAGAAGTAATCAGATTTAAAGTTTTTGAATCCAATATTCGTCAAAATTCAAATTCATTTCGATTGTTGGGAACATAAAAATTATTCAAAACACATATGGTATTGAAAAATATCTTCCATAGGAAATAAAAACAATAACCTGCAGCCCAGTGTGTTTGGTTTATCTGAGTACCATCTTCCCATGTCCAGTTCCCAGAGGGTGACTTCTTACCTCCAATGAAGTAGGTCAAGTTTTCATTTAGATTCCCTAGAACAAGATCTCTCTACATTTATTTGACTTTTTCACTGGAGGCAAATTCTCTTTTTTCTGTATATTTTTTTAGATATTGGATTTGTACTCACTGAGTGTACATATTTCGCTGATGACCGTGGCTAAAGCACCTCCAGCTTCTTTACATTCCTTGGCAGCCGTATTCCAATTGATGCTATGTTCTTTAAACAGATATGATAGTCTATTTTCAGGACATGGACTCCACGAGCAGACTATTTCGGAAACTAAAACAATAAATAAAAAAAGTTAATAGTTAGACAAAAAAAAATACAGAACTAGGTAGAACCAAGATAGCAAGAGATGAAAAAGATAAAGTTTATTAAAATACATACCTAGGAAACAGAATGAACACGTAAGTTTGATTTTAAACATGCTCTCGTGTTGAATACACACAAAGCAGGAAGTAGCGGAGAGTATATTGGATTGTTTCTTTTTCACGTCATGACAAACTAGAGAAATATGCGCACTTATAGTTCGTCTTGTTTGTCAATTTCTTCCACACTTACAGTTGTTGTTTATCAAGCAATGCTTAAGTTCTTTTAATAAATGTAAAAAAAAATCTTTCATACTCCACTAGCAAAACTTCAGGTTGAAGTTAAGCTTCCAAAGCATTCAATTTTGAAATATACATCATCTCTCTCTCGCTCTTTCTCTCTCTCTGGTGTTCAATATTTCTCCAAAAGTGTGCAATAGATGTTTTAGATCTAATTTTAAATGTTTCTTTTCTTTTTCTTTTTTTAGCTCAATGAGGAACAATTTCAATTTGTATTTTTAAAAAACTTCCTGGACCAACAACTGTCGTCACTTGCGTCTCGCTCATTCTTTTTCACTCTTCTGTTATTCATCCAAAAAACAGGCGATTATCAGAAGTATGGAAAGCCGTAGGGTACCCCCATCATACAGAAGACATACCTCCGTGTATCAGGTTTAGATTTAAACGAACTAATCCACGCGTGTCCCAGTGGAAAATCGAGTAAAAGTAAGAAAATATTTTTTTGGCATTTTTGTCACAAAAGGCTACAAAGAGATATAACATTCATTAATCGGCATTTTGTTATTAACAGAAAGATTAGAAACCGTTGGCACAATAAGCCAAAAAGAAAATAACAAAAGGGTTGCATAATTTAATCAATTTATGAAATTTTTTATAATTTTTTTCTCAAACAGACATATTATCCTACGTCTTAACGTTCATCAAGTAATTTACATAGTACTTTCATAATTACTTCAATACCTCGCAAATATTTGATGTGTCATTTTTCTTTTTTACCCCGGACAGCAAAAATCTAAAAGATGTCAGTCTCGATACGATCATTCTATCGTTTCATTGCTTTGCAGCATATGGGATATGTTCTAATCTGTCACAATTTTTTTTATAAGAAACCAAGTGGGTTGATTAAGAGATAAATCTTGTGATCCACAAAGAGATTCCGATCAAATAATTTTCATTGCCTTGCAGCTCCCCATTTTTTAAAATGTTTTTATTATAAATTTTTTTTCAATCCTTCCATACTTCTGA
The DNA here is from genome assembly GCF_032062105.1 of Saccostrea cuccullata. Classification (NCBI taxonomy): domain Eukaryota; kingdom Metazoa; phylum Mollusca; class Bivalvia; order Ostreida; family Ostreidae; genus Saccostrea; species Saccostrea cuccullata. The sequence continues at coordinate 7,495 of NW_026918772.1, read as the reverse complement.
TTATCTAATTGCTTCATCATTTAATTCACAAGTTTATTCTTTGATGTTTCATCTCTTCTCAAAAAGTTGAATGAAAAAGAAATATTATTATCTGTCCAATTTTATACCAAAGGAGAGAATGCAATTTCATAGGAAGTGATGTATTCTTACACTCCGTCTTAACTACCGGGGTACGTGTAGACACAACAAAATTCAATTGTAATGACGAAGTAAACTTCAAGACAATACAAATTATTCTTTATAAGGAAAGAAACGACAAACAGAATAAATTATGACTAAAAATTGAAAATTACTTCCTTAGAATAAAGAATTTCGTCAGATTCATATCTTTTAAGAGGCTGTTTCATGAATGGGAACAAACTTGAAAAAGTTGAATCGTGTCTATGAGTGTTCCTGTTAAATACAGACAACGTTTTCCATCCCTCCACGTCCTGCTTTCTGCATCAACCCAAGAAATTCTCTGCCTGAGAAGAAATATTAATCCGTCATTAATTCATTATGAATTATTCATAAATAAATTTTATTTTTAACAGTTCTGAAATACACCGTATTCCCAAACATGCTCGAAGAGGGAAATTCCTTATATCGGTTTCAAACAAATAGATAATTTACACGATATATGATTGAATGTATATTATTTTACGTCGTGTTCGAGAATTTTTCACTCATATAGAGATGTCCCGATGTACCGCTAAATTAAGGGCTTCATAAATTAGACCCTTACTTTGTATTCAGGGCAATTGAGCTGTGGGGGTTCAATATCTTGAAAAAAGTACTTCATAATCAAACCAAGTAGAACTTGATTTCTGTTTAATTCGTTCCTCAGTCGAAAGAAATTATTTAATGGTTAGTGGAGTAATAGTTGCGGCATATATTCTATCTTTTATATTTTATACTTTGATATTGAATACTGTTCGTTATCTCCATATCCTTCCATCGACTTGAGTCAATCAAACTTTCGATCAAGGAGAGAGCGATACCAAGTGGGCCACTGTGAGGGCTTACTTGAGATATTTCTATAACCCTTTATAATGTACATGGACAATCGTTGTCGTTATCGTGAGATACATAATTTTATATTGTTACAAAAGAGAAAGTAAAGAAGATCGCCACAAAGTCGGGTTAATATCGACGACGAAAGATTTCTTTTGACCAAAAAAGGATAATATGTTGGTTGGAGTACATTTAAATGTACGTCCGAATTAGACACAAAATACGCAATTTACATTGAAGTATTAAAGATGAAACATATGAAGATAACGAACAGTATTCAAGATCAAAAGTCCATTAAACAATACCAAATAGAAGCAGAGCAAACACAGACTTCCAAAACATAAGAGGTGGGATCAGGTGTCATGGAGGAGTAAGCATCCCCTGCCGACCGGTTACACCCGCCGTGTATTCCTTGTCATGATCAAATTTGTAGAGAGAAAGATAGAGACAGAGATGGGAAGAAAGATTCATATAAAAGTGTTCTAAAATTAAAATCATTACAATTTAAAGTCATCATTTCGTAAGTAATATGGTCGATCCAAAGACCTTGTCAGCAAATACATTTTATCATTGAGTCAAATGCTGACTGACATTTTCATAGTTATTGTTAGTCCACCATTTATACACTGAGTTGACGACGGGTTATCCCGCTTTTCCAGGTCATGATAATAAGCACACGGAGGGTCTGACCGGGCAGCAGGGTAATAACGAATAAATAATGGCCTTGCAATTACTATGAAAACGTCAGTCATCATTTGACGCAGTGATAACATACATTTGCTGACAAGTTCATTGTATCAACCATAAAACTTACGAAATGATGACTTTAAACGAGACTGCTGATATTCTTGTTTCATCAACATTTCTGTTAAAAAAATTACCTCGTTTTTTGGGAGTTGAACTATGTTCAATTTCCCATGGTCATCACGCATTTAACATGCGCAGTAATTTGTGTTGACTATATAGAGCCGAAAGCGAGGCTACTGTGTCGACCGATTACTCCGATGATATTCAACAGAAAACATGCATAAACATCCGCCACAAATAGTTCATGTCATTTTCTCCTGAATTGATCTAATTTTCATAATTTAAGTAAATGTAATAATAAAGTAATCTTATTTTGAATATTAGATTTCGTTCAAAGTAAAACTAAATTATACAGAACCTCAAAAGTTTCTCTTAATGGAACTCTTTTTTAGTGTAGCGTCATACACTGAAAGAGATACGAACGACAACTCTACATACCGACGACAAGGGGTAAATCTAGCTAGTTTTCACAGAGAAGTTTTATATAACAAACCTGTTAGCTTTCAAAAGATGCTGTGTTAAAATCCACATTTTATCAACAGTGATATTATTCCTGCGAAACTGAAATTTTCATAACACATGGGTAAAGGTGCCAAGGAAAAATATATTACAAATTAGAAGACTGTGAGCAGTGAATTATGTAAATAATTAACCGCCTCTAATATGAATATAATGGCAGTGTCCATGTTTTGCAATGGGAAACCAAAAATATGTGTAGGATGAAAATTAAAGTAATGTGTTATTTATGTAATGTCTCTGAATGTCTTTCTCTGTCAAGATTATTGCTCAAAAAATCTGAAACAGTTGTCTGTATATTGTTCATTCACTTAACCTGCCTATCAAAGATTTTATTTTCCACCATGTTCAACTCCCATGAGTGTTTTCAATACTTTGATTTTAAATTGAAGGTACATAGATCATGCTATTACGTATCCAATTTACTGAGAGATAAAAACCACGTATGCAGGTGATAAAGGTATGTAAGGTATTGTTGCATAAGTAATTGAAATTGACAATTGAAAAATTTCAGTTAACAATTTACGTCTTTTTCAAGTAAAATATCCAAATATGAAATAGATGTTTCAGAGTTTGTAGTATCTTTAACCCAAGCTCAGTCCTACATGGCACCAGATCCCACCTCTAATGTTTTGGAGGTCCGTGTTTGCTTTGCAACTATTTTGTGTTGTTTTATGGACTTTGAGCTTGAATACGCCTCTTTATCTCCATGTAGTTCACCAAATTACATGTTTTTTATCATGAAATTACCGGTAGATACGTAGGTCATGAATTGTGAACGGATTACTTAATTTGCACGATCATGACAGGACGGGATCCTAACTCCTCCATGGCACTAATCCCACATCTGACTTTCAAGGGATCAGAGTTTGCTCTGAATTGTCGCAGACAAAAGTGAGGTTGGTACAATAATACGATTAAGTCCGTATATCAAAAAATTAACATGGCAAATGAGCAATGCGATTTTGTGCCTATAAAAAGTAAATATAGTACTGAGGCTCTGTTAAATTTCTTTAATATAAATAAATATCAATCTTGTCCTTCAAAAACAATTTAATGTTTATGACGTATGTCCAAAAATTAATAACAATTCAAAGTCTGGATTAGCAGCCCGGCTTTTATATATTTTATTAACACTCTCAATTAGTTTTGTTTTATTGATAGTTATGCTTTAAAGTATTAGATAAGAGTAATCGAAAAGTTAAAAGCAAATGACAACAGTAATCATAAATAATGTTAACAGCATTGATTAACTAACTTCGTATTTCTGCCGCAACATTGTATCTTCCTGAACAAATCAAATATTAGTATACAACGGTCGGAGCCCCATTTACTTACTGAAAACGCTTATCATACTCATAATTTTATTGCATTTCTTTGAGATGGGAATACCATTATTGCAATTCTATACGGCCCTACAAGAATCGGACAACAAAGTTAATCATAGCATTTCTCAGGTATTCGCAAATTCTCGATTAGCATGTGGTGCTATGTGTCACGGTAGATGTACTTTATTTGGGTTCAACGAAAACAAAAAACAAAAATATGCTACCTACACATGAAGTCTCCAGAATACTTGTTGGTAGGGCCCGAAGAAGAATGGACGTACTATCAGAAAAAAAGAGAAAAGTAAGAGAACACTGTATAATGCTCAGATACTAAAAACGCTGTCCTTTTGATATTTTGCAAAACGTGGAAGCAATATGAATCGGTAAATACAAAAATATTTTAAGTCCTTCTTAAAAATCTTTAAAGGTACTTGACATTTCACAAAAAAATTAATAAAAAATCTTATTTCATTTAAAAGTTATTAAAATTTTAAATTTTTTGGCGGGTTTGATTGACACATCCTTGCGCTTTCACAAATTTTAACCTTATTCTTAATCCTTAGGAAAAGTGGCAATCTTGTTGTGTATTAATGAAAAATGTTAATACTATAATCCAGAAAATTCAGAGTAGACATGTTAGAAAGCAAAACAAACACACAATATATTGTCAGTCCGTGCAGTTGTGGTGACCAGACTGTGGCCATTGAACGCACCCAGTGAATCGTAAACATCAAACAATAACAGAGCTGTGCCCTGTTTACAAAAACTGTGTACATAACATGAGTGTTCTCGATTTGCTAAACTCCGTACACAACGGAATGACGATACTTGTGAAGGAGTTTTGCTTTCTAATATTTCTACTCTGAATATAAATATTTTTTCTGCATTGAAGTTTTAATATTTCTCATTAATACACAACAAGTTTGCCACTTTTCCTAAGGATTAAGAATAAAGTTAAAATTTGCGAAAGTGCAAGGATGTGTCAATCAAACCCGCCAAAAAATTAAAAGTTTTAATAACTTTTAAATGAAATAAGATTTTCAATTAATTTTTATGTGAATTGCAATCAAAATATATAATTCGTGATATTATACAGAAAATATTAACTTTAAATCTGTGTTCAAGTACCTTTAAGATTTAAAACAGAAAGCAAGTTCAGAAGTCCATTGAACGAAAAAATTGGACGAGTGAAGACACGGATCTAGAGAAATCAGAGGTGAAACCAGGTGTCATGGAGAATTAAATTTCCCCTGCAGACCAGCAAAATCAGCCTTTTTTGTCAAAATACGTTAAACAGAAAATCCTTAGAAAAGTCATTGTGAAAATAGTAGCCTGACAATTTGTACGTAAATATCAGTTGTATTTGGATTTTCAATTAAACATATGGATTTAACGAACTGTATCCTAGATAAAGAGTCCATAAAACAATACAAAATAGGAGCAGAGCAAACACGGACCTCCAAAACATTAGAGGTGGGATCAGGTGCCATGGAGGAATGAGCATTCCCTACTGACCGGTCACACCCGCCGTTTACTCCTCGTCATGATTGGGAAATAATCAAGAAAATCCGTCGTTTATTCAGTGTATAAATAATAGACTAACAATTAGTATAAAAAATGTCATATTGTATTTACCAATAAGGTCATTATATCGACCACAGAATTTGCGAAAAAGTTTACTTTAAAGACTTGATTTACTGGAATAATCACTGTAGTCGTTTATATCTATCATTTTTAAGAGAGTGTTTGTAAGTGAAGGATACTCTGAAATTCCGATATTGAATCAACTAGATGTTGCATTAATTCTCAAAAAATCCATAGTAAAGATTAGATTAAATTCTTTACCACATCACATTTAGAAGTTGAATTGAAAGTATAATTGTAAATACTTAACCTACTTGTACTTACCTCTGGAATACATATACAAATTGTTGTCTCATTTTTATGAACAGGTTATGATTCGCCATGGATGGAGATACCTGGGCATTGCTACTTGCATAACAAGACAAAAGTCACATAGAATGAGGCTAAGGTAATATCACGGACATTAGCAAGGTTTATGGCTTTCATATAGAATTATTCTAGAACTCTTGAGTAAATGTAATCTTACTTAACATATCAAATTCTGGTACATTCAACCTACTGTCCCACTCTCCTCTTTAAAGACATTATCAACTTTATTTCCTATGTAAAATGTTGATGAAAAGGTCTTAAGTAATTTTTCCCAAGGATTTAACCAATATTCATTTTATTTTTAAAAAGTATTGTATAAATTACTGTTTTTCTCATTTCTTCTGACATTTAAATATTTTGGCTTAAAATGAATAAATATTGAAACAAGAGGGCCATGGGCTTTATAGGTCAACTGAGTATCATGTAACAACTTTCCAACAATTGAATTTGATTCGTGTTTTAAACCAGAGGCCACAAAATTCAAAATTTTGAAAGAGGCACCATTGCTTATCGTACTTAAACACTTAGCCTGCTTACTTCGGTTACTTAATACCCAGAAGTAGACCAGAGTAACAAAGAGAAAATACATTTCCACTTTATCAGTTGAGCATCCAATCTCAAAAGAACCACTGACCCTGGGGCCACATCTTTCAAAATTTTGGAAATTTTATAAATTTTATTTCATCATGTTGTTGATTAATACCAAAGTGCAGATTTCAAAGCATTAAATTATAGACTATGTAACCCCAACTCCTCCCTTAGTACCTTTGTTCCAGGGGCCCGGAAATTGACCATTCCAGAAGAAGCAGCTTTCTTCGTCATAGATATGTACTAAGATCATTGGCATAATACCCAGGAGTAAAGGAAAAGATTTTCAAAGAATTCATGTATTTTCACTATATAAACATAAGAGCCCCGCCCTAACACAAGAAGCCCTGACTCAGGGGCCATAAGATCACAAAACTTAAAGAGACATCCTTCCTCCTCATAACTATGTACATATTTCATTGGTTTAATTTCCAGGTGTAGAAAAGAAGATTTTTAAAGAATTAATTCATTTTTACTATATAATCAATAGAGCCCCACCCTAAAACCAAAACGGACGAAAAACGGAGAGCGATAGGTCGCCTGATTTTATTCAGGTGACCTAAAATGACACAGAAAAACCAGATCGGTTCTTTATAAGTGAGTAACTTTCCTTAGAAGCCATTAATACTGAGTCTTGATAGAAATGTCTTGAAATTTCTGTAGTGCATTTTCAATCGCCAGTTTTGTTTCTTTCTCTGGTAGATTTCCTCTAAGAACTGATTCAACCTAGTTTACATTTTTTTTTAAATACTGAGACTTTACTTTTGTGAACCTACTTATATTACGTTTTAACAACATTATTTGTTGCAAATATGCTTTTCTAAAGCTAGCTGCATTACTTCATGGTATACATTTAGAAATCTATTTATTTATAGATACCATCTCATCAATCTTCTCAATGTTTGGTTCACAATCCACGTTGTTCATGGTGATGCTAGTCATCACAATATGAAGATGTTGTACCTTAACGAGAAAATATAATTTAAAATACGCTCTATTAATTATCATTTGAAACAAAATGGATTCCTCTCACAAGGATTATCTACATTACCCAACTCAAGACTCCGCAACAGAAACTTGTTTAAACTTAAGGGATACGCAAGGTTTTAGTATGCCTTAACAGTTGAAATACATATGGTGTACCATAGGTTTCCGCATCGAAAACTATAGTATTGACTACACAATTTTGCCAAGCTTTTCAACCACAGTATCAAAAATATAATAATTCTCCTTGTATTTGCTGTTGCATAAAAAACACGTTTTTTTCTTCAACCATTTTTCCCCTAAATTCTCAATTGGAAAAAAACAAC
>NW_026918771.1:0-14549 GCF_032062105.1 Saccostrea cuccullata | reverse complement strand
CATGGTTTAACTAAGGCAAAGTTTACGATTTTCACAAAATTAGGATTCAGTTGAGTTAAACTATCTCTCTTGTAGCTGCAGATCTGTAGCTTGCTGGTCTAAAAAAAATTGGGATGGACGACCAGAAGGCTACACTGCAAGCCTTTGAAAAAAAGTGCACAATATATATTTATTGTGCAACAAAAGCGAGCCGTTTCTCAAATAATTTCTCCGTATAAATCCAAACACTACTATAGACCATATTTTCTTACTACTTCCACAACAAAGCTTTATGTACATGACGTACCATTCACGCTCAACAATTTTTCAATGGGTGGCACTATAGCTCCCTTAACATAAATTTTTCAGAGCCATAAGCTATAGATCTGCAGCGACGTCCATGCGACGTCCATGCGACGTCCATGGACGTGACACATGTTAACCTATCAGTATCAATTCGGTTTAACTACAGTGCATGTCTTGAATTAATTCTAAATGTGTTTGAATTACTAAGACGATAAGTTAGGTTGTCACACACTTGCCACTTTTTTTCTTTGTACTTTCCGTTTTAACGTAGCTACGGATAGCGATCACGTGACATTGCATGTGAATTCTAAATTAAGAATTTTTCGGTTGGCTTATTCCGGAAATGCGCATAGTTCAATATGGCGGACTGCAAGTTGTAAACAACGTGCTGAGGGTGCTCCGAGAAAAGTACACGGGAAACGTTATAGGAACGCTCAGCTGTAAAGGTAGATCAAGTAAATTAGATCGAATGAGAGAATATAACATCTAAAGAAACAGAAAACAATAAAACCTTTTTATGAACTAAAATGTCTGTGTATCGCAAGCGACCGACTAGCACCTGTCCAAAGCAGACGACGCAGTTGGTTTGAATCTCAATCATGATATGACATGGATGAAATCGGAACTGATTTGTTGAGATGAGGAACTTGACAAATCAGTTTATGGATTGATAAAGGCAATCGTTAATTTGTATCTTTTCCAAAAACTTTGAAAGCGATGGTGACCGAAAGGTATCAATACATTAGGCCTACATGTAAATGGGTCTGATAGTACTGTACTATTTATGGATATCGACACTTTCCACGGGGAAAGTAAAGGAATAAGATGGTAAGTGATCACTGTTCATATCAACTTAGCTCTTGGTAAGTCATATCTATAGATATTTACATGAGATACTTTCATAATAAAAGGCCTATTTTAATTGAGCATTAAACTTCACCCTAGTATTAGTAAATTCAGAGAATGTAATAAAGGGACTGTCATTCATTTGAGGGGGGTGGGAGGGGGGGGGGCAAATTTTATGGACGTGTCAGATTATCTTTTTACAGTGAACGGTGAAGGACAGATAATTTATTTTTACTTCCAAGATCACTGCCAGGGGCCTAATTTTTGTCAGATTGTACCTATAAAGATATTTTTCTATTCAAAAAATTCCACATTTATAATCATTTAGGGGATTCACCTTTAAAGTATTTACAATTTGACTTACAAAAATAATTTTGAGGATAAAACATGTTTGAAAATTAAATTAATTTATCAATAATCAGGTAAATTTTGTGTAAATTATAATAATGACTATTTTTGTTGCTCTGAGTGAGTGTTTCAGTTTGGTAAAATTTACAGTAGCCCTGCAGGGCAAGTTTAAAGGCATGTTTAGTAGTCCAAACTCAATATTGTGTCGCGGGCCAGCAGACTACCCTTAGTGTCGAACCCTAGTGGACAGATTATTTTTGTTTTTCTTCACTGGTAAAAACTGTGTCAGTGTGATAACATTGAAACTGTTTACATGTTGTTAGTTGGTCTGATGAAATTGACAAATCTTTATATTCTGCTGTATAGTTAGAATATTGGCCAGGCAGTGGGGCATTTTAATTTAATGTTAGATTTACTGGTTAAAAATGGATTTGCCAATCAACTAATATAATTAAATTTTATGCTGGTATACATGTATATTTATTTGATTGTCTTTTTTTTGGGCCCTCAAGATGGTACTTTCTCATATGGGCACACCAACATATAGCAGACCAGGGGATCTTGATGTCAGCATAATAGTGATAATGGTTAAGTCATCATTTAAATTTTGCTATGCCAAATTTAATAAGTGTAGAAAATTGGCAATTTACATGTATGAGGTGTAAACTTTTGCAAGTTATATATACATGTATGTAATATTTAATGGTTTGGGCCATGGATATATATTGTCAAGGGTAGCTCAGTCTGTATAGCACATGACTAGTGATGCAGGGGTCTCAAGTTTGATTCCCGGTCCATCCATACATTTTCTCTTTTCTTGTTACATATACATGTTTTTTCACCGAAATTCTATATATAAGATATAGACATCGTGGGAAATATATTTTGACGTTGACTGCAGATAATATTGTATTTGTTAGATTTTATAAATTACAGATAGATTCATCAGTACAGAGTACAAGGAAGGTATATGAATGTGAAGTCCAGACCATTCATGCTGATGATGATTCAACTACTGCAGCTCGACGGAAGAATGATTTTCCATCCCTTCCAAAAAAGAGCAGCACAAGAATCGCTTGTCGAAAATAAACCAATATAGTCAATAGACTACTTTTCTTTGTCAGCTTTATATTACCAGGTAAATGTATCTCTTGACTGAGTGTTACATTTAAAGTGGAAACTAATCACTCCACATATATAGATTTTTTTTTTCCATTTTTCATATTTAATGTACCCTGTTTTATGTCTGGTGTGGTAATAGATCACTCCATCGCTCTCGCCTCAAGCCCCGCCCTGTATCTCTGATACAGTAGGAAACTCGTACTCTAAATAATACATGTACTATGTTATGTTTTGTATATGTCAGGTGCAGTATTACACTGCTGTAGAGTGTAGATTATTCTTTTTTAAAAAAATGTATGCATAATTTAATGTTGACTTGTGATGTCGGGTTCAGTAATAAGCCATCTTTAACAGATATTCTCTATTATGCATAATCTACACTGTGAGTGTTTTTCAGGCTTTATAATAAGCTGCTCCAGATATTCATGTAGAATCTTTTTTTTTTTTTAATTTTTATATAAAATGTCCTGCATCAAGTGTTATGTCCCAGTGCAGCATTGTCATTTTGTTTTTAATTTTTAGGTATAGTTTATGTAATTTTATGTCTCAGGTCAAGGACGGTTTTAGACTAAGCCCATTTTAAGTTTTTTTTTCTCTGTTTAGCGTCCAACTTTCAATCAAAAACCTACCTACATGTACCTATTTTTAAAAAAAAAATATGAACCAAAAAATAAAACACAGAATGTACGTGTATCATGTCTATAGTTATAATAATAGTGTAAATCTGAGGATTTTATTTCATCAATCTGCTTTTCTGGTAGAAATATCTATTCTTCAGCAAAATCAAAATAATAAATGCCTAAAGTACACCACCTATGACATATTTAATGTACATACTTGAGAAATTGACAGAACTCAAAGATTTCAACAAAAATAATCAAGTGTAGGGGTTCTGATTTTGTTTGATTGTCTGATACATGTAGGTGTCAAAAAACAAGGTGCGATTGGATGCCAAACAGAAATCAAAGTACTGAAAGTACTGAAAAGCGGTTAGCATGCTTTCATCTAATATGTACCGAAAAAGTGCATAAAATGATATTTAAGTATGCATATCTTTGTCCAATGTCATCAGAGAAGAAAAACTAAGACATTCTGTTTTTGTAATACTTTACTCAATAGTAAAACCAATAACATTCCAAACTGATGTCACAGATGGATGCAATCTAATTAAAATTAGATGTTCCGAATCCGCTACTGCTTCTCAAACATTTAACAACATCCCATTTGGGGTCATGTAAGAGTGAATCTTCGACTAGGCAAAGAAAATGGTTCCTCCGAAATCCTGGCTAATAGTTCAGATGGGTTTCTTGTTTTCACCACCCAACCAAAACACCCGAGGAGTTTTGTAGTAAAAAGATATGCATTGCAAAAGTTGTGTTATGTATGACGTGCGGGGTATCTTGTATAGTTTGTGCTCTTTCGTTTGCATTATTCACGTTTAGATGCCAGACTGCAGAAGATACATGAAATTTATTCCAAAATTACTTTAATTCAACCGAAGACAGTATCAATAATGATGATATGTAGCCGTGGAATTAATTTGAGAACTGTTTACCGAGGTTTGAATCTACATGGCCAAAGTGTTTGTGTTTACTTGTACATGTATTCATAATTGAAAGGTCGCTCTGATGTGACCCCGAATGGGATGTTAGATGTTCAGAAGCGGTAGCGGATTTGGAACATTTAAATAAATTTTAATAAGATTGAAATGCATGTTTCAAAATTTAAACATGAGATTTCTTCAGTTTGAAAGACAGGAAGTGCATTTTTAAAAATTCTCTTGATGGCATCCAATTGTTCTCTGGATAAAAAAAAATTATATTGATGTTGAAAATTTCATTGTCTTTTATTCTCTATTGAATCTGAAATTAGGTAATTGTAAAGCCTACTATAACAAACAACTAAAAAAATGACAAGTTAAATTCTTTAGATTAATGGATTTGGAGTAGTGTAGATCTACAGCTGGCTAGTCAGAGAAAAAAGGATGGCTAAGGAGAGACTTTGTAAATGAATTGATATCAGAGAGATTCAGTTGTGTAGGCTCATCGCGGCAATATAATTAACCTGTCAACGAGGGATGCTTACTTTTTCTAGGCAACGGATCCCACCTCTTGAACTTTCAGGAGTCAGCTTTTCTAAAATCGATCATTGATCATTCTGTATTTTGATACAGATACTGAATACTTCCTTTACTAATGTTATAAACTACTACTTCTACGGGAAGACTGGCGAGTAAACAAGATTATCAAGCTTTATGAAATATATTTTATTGACTTTTCAAACAAGTAAATGTTCGAATAAAGTAAATGGTATATGAAAATCATTTGAAAGAAGTCTTGCACAATATAAGGCACAATATCTATATAAGGACATATAAGGTGTTTTTATCATATACTCTTCATGCAATATTTTTCTCAAATAAAACATGAAAAGGAAAGTTATGTAATCAATCAATACTAGTATTTAAAAATTCAAATGTACATTAAAAATCAGTGTAACTTAAGAAGTTATCAGTGTCACTTTCTTCAATATGTCGGTTAAACAATATACACTGATTTCTTTTCTATCAATGTGCCTCTAAACACCTGTATTTTAATTTTATTCTTCTCAAACGTTTAAAACAATAATCGACAAATTGGACAAATTCAAATTTTAAAAGTATTTTCACAGCTAATAATACGTTCCCTAGGAATTGATCAAATTTTCAAAACTTATAAATAAGCATTAAGTATATATTTTAAATTTTTGCTAATTGCCAAAATTTTTCATACTTCATTCTTCTGTGAAAATAATATCGGTTGATTTTTAGAAAGGATCACAATGCTGATTAAAATTAATATATATTTCTCCATTTTTTTTTTTCAAAATTGATTTTACTACTTTAAGTGCTCCATTATTTTTTATAAAACTAATAGTAAGTAATACCTTATGATCGATTGTTATAAATTATCAAAGACGGAATAGAGAATTTATCCCCTCGAGCAGAGCTTTTATAATCTGTTAATTAGACAGAGAAGAAAAGAGAAGAAAAACAAACGTTTCATAGTGGAGGTAACCCTATTGTTTCCATAAAACGTTACAAAAAGTGTAAAACTTACAGATGCGGTCGGTGTTTTTATAAAAGCGCTTTTCAGGTATTAACTTAATAAATGAAGACTTGGCAAGGAAAATCAAACTCGATCGAGAGATTTGCTGATGTTTTTGCAGTCTGTAATAACCTCCAACCTGCTGTATAATAAACTTTCAAAAATAAACTAACAGTTGCCAGAAATCGCGATCGCGCGATACACATGTAATAAGGACCAAATTCTCAGTTCTTAAAAGTAAGTGTTGTAAGTATTGTCAATGCTTTGGTAAATATACTAATAAGAATTCGATATAATCGTTATAATAGCCACTCTTCATACACAGCATATACTTCGTTAGTACGAAGTGATATAGTAGGGGCTGGCTTTCATAATTAGTCAGACTTCACAGCATATTGTCAATCTCTAACCAGGGGGCGTATTACGCCGACAGTATACAAATCATTTGCTGAAGTTACCGTTGTCGATAGGTAGGTCCTTGTGGAAGTTTCCGGTTTTGGTTGCAGAAGGATAAGGTTACGAGCGATAAAGCGATGCCGATAGGTAGCGCCTTATGGAGGTTTCCGGTTGCCGACACATGCCATATAGCGGCTAGCGAAGCTAACCGCTTAAAGAACTTGGAATGGCCTATTAAATGTTATTATTCTACCTGCTCATGGAATAAAATGACTTTTGATCAATTTGAAAGAGTACTGATCATATTTTTTCAATGATATTCTTATTATTCTATGGCATAGAAATTCGTGAATTTTGCAGTGCTATGTCAGATGGATTTCTTTACTCTGTATGACCAAAATGTATTTTCGGACAAAGTAGAATGTATTTGACATGTTAATAATTAGGGGGATTTGATAATTATGGGGATTTTTGACATTGCAATGAAAACGATATCAGATGCATAAAAGGAGGGGGTGTATTAGACCATTCTGTAACTTAATAGTTAATTACCTCTTAATGCAGCCGAGATTTCTGAGTGAGAAATAGTATTGGACATTTTTGTCATACAATATATTTTTTAGAAATCTATAAGAAAACATAGAATTTGTTTGCATGAAAGTATAATCAAAAGGGATCATGTTGAAGAATTTTTAAATGTGTCTTTTTTTAATTACATTTTGTTCTAGTATCTATTGTTGAAATATAAATTCATATTTTAATTTTGTTGAGGAACTTTTTATGGATAATTTCAATATTGGTTTAATTACGTTTTATTGTGAGGGGAGAGGGAGGTAACTCTTCAATTTATTACTCTACATGTACTTTGTCTATTATTTCATAAAAATATTTTCTTTAGTCATTTATTAGCAACTGATTTTTACTTCTGATTTATTTCTTCAGTTGTTTTTCCCTAATTTGCTATGCATTTTTTTGAATAGCCACTTTAATCATTATTCTTACCTTTACGACGGGAAACCAAAAGGGGGGGGGTAGTTGTGGACCATCTGGTACCTTTATTAGCCCTCAATGTGACCAAGATTTTTTGAGTGAAGAATAGTATTAGACAGATCTTTCATATAATGATGAAAAATAAAAATTCTATTGGACAGATTTTTTTTTAGAATTTAAAAAGTGTCAAATTTGTGTGCATGAAAATGGCCAAATTAGTCGAATTTCAAATGTTCTACATGGATTATTCTCTTAATTTATATATGTTCAGACAATCCATTGTTAAAATAAGTTAACAGTAACAATATTGTTTAAAAATAATTTTTAACATTGAATGCATATTGCACAATAAATTTTTTATGGGTAATAATTATCTTGTATTATGATTTTTGGAGTGACTGGAAAGGGGAGGTAACTCATTACCCCCTGGTTCCGTAATTTACCCACAATGCCATGTTCATATTTCGACTAAGTGTTCATTACACATCCCTTTACACCTTGTGAAAATTTCAACAAAATCTATTGACAGGTTTTTTGGGGTCAGGTGTCCTTAGCTACCTCAATACATCCCTACTACAATAATTCTTTCCATGCCCCTTCTTAAACATGTATCACTGCAACGAGACATCCATCTTGAGAAAATTGTTTCCAATAATGTATGACTGAATTTTCATGCTATTTGATTCAGTTTCAAAACAAAAATAATCAAAGAAAATAAATCAATTATATTATATCGTACAACAAACAACAAATCAAAATTATTAGCTAGACAATTAAAATCAACTTCACGAGTTTTTCTATAATTCCGGTGGAAATTGTACGACTTGACTTGACCCGCTCTATCAGAATGATATTTGCTAGGAAATGAAAATAATGAAAAAAATTCTGCGTAATTTTAGAGTACTAGAACTTCTGTGTATAACGGGAAAAAATTATACCTATTTGTTATACCCTTATAAATATCATTCTATATATTTATTACTTATAAAAAGTCCAACAAAAGAACTGTTAATTACATCGGTCTAACAATTTCACTATTGACCGGTCTTACATAAGAATTGTTAGACCGCAACGTCACTCGTCTGTTACGTCACAATTAATCATCGTTCAATATCGGCGACGTGAAAATAGCCGAAGTTAAGAGCTACAAGAGTTGTTGCTAACAGCACGGTAAGGAAGAAGGGAAAAGTATGTTTTGTGATAAATAATTTTTGTGATACAACAGATATATAATTGATTTTGTTCTTTCTCGGCTTGATGTTATATATTTACTGAAGAAGCCATAATTTTCCATATAAAATAATTGATAATATAGCGTGTATTGATTAAATTGATCAATCGTAAGTGAGCAGTGAAGGGTATAACAAAACAGTTATAGACTGGGATTCGGGCAACATATGATTTGTTGGACCTGAAGGTGAAAATGTTGCCCTTGGCCTGCGGCCTCGGGCAATATTTACACCTTCAGGTCCAACAAATCATATGTTGCCCTCATACCCAGTCAATAACTGTATAATATCAAATCTACAAGTAAAGCTCTATCGTCCCTTTGAGTTTCATGATTACATTTACATTGTTAATGTTAAAGTGTTTTAGAAAAAAAAAAAACACTCTGTTTTTGAAATGCTGATGCCCCCACGGCAGCTTATTGCGAGGATTGAAGTTTCTCAAATGCAAGTCAAACTCCAAGGCCAAGGTCAAAAGCTCAAATGCGTTAGTATCAAAATGAATGTCTTGTCACAAGATATACACTTGTGAAATATGAAAGCCGTACGCGTAGTACTAACAGTTCAAAAGTTATGGAGAAGGTTCAAGTTTTTAAAAAGTGAGTCAAACTATAGGGTCAAGAGATCATATATCTTTATACCCACTAAAGGTCTTTTCACATGTGAAATATGAAAACCAAAGCACAAACTATTTAAAAATTATGGCCAAAATTAAAGCTTGGATTTTTTTCGGAAAAGTTGGTCAAACTCCAAGGTCAAGAGGTCAAATTTGGTGATACTTCAAGAAAGGTTTTGTCACAAGAAATTTCACCTTTGAAATATGAAAGCCATGGCCCCACCCACTTAAAAGTCAAGGCAAAGATTAAAGTTTTTGCGGACAGAACAGATTAACAGACGGACGAGCAAAAACTATAAAAACGTCTTGACAATATGTCATTAAAACGGAAATCTCCCGTAACTGGATGTAGCGACAGTCAAATCACAAAACAAGATTTCAAGTCTTATTAATAAGCTATTAAGGTATTGCTGATTGTTTCATAGAAATCCATTGGAACACTCGAGAAATTGTCTGCAAAATATCGATAAGAGAAAAATATTTATTACGGCAGTGAAAAAAGAAACAGGGATTTTGTTGAGACTAAAAGCCCTAATTTGCAAACATTTCTCGCCAAAATATTAACTGTCGTGACGGAGAAACTTCGATTTCAAACACATTATACCAATTATATTGAAGAAGATATTTTAATCAAATATGGATATTTTTTTAAACAAATTCAGATTTGAAATAAAATATCATATGACTTTCTACACTTTCTATGCTTTACACAAACATTCTTCGTGATATTTTGACATGATAAACAACTGCTTCAACAATAAAAAAAAAATTGTAAATTAACATGCGATTGGTCTTTATAAAATTATTTAATTAAAAGTTTATCTGTATCTTCATATGTACTTACACTGATAAAAAATAAAAACAACAAGAGACACGTTAAAGCTGTACACGACTCGTAAATAGGCATACGCCATTTTCGATATCATTATGTATGATACATCAACACCAAGGTATCCACTTAAGATTCGTTACACCTAAATGCTTTATTGTCACGGGTATCGGCGTGGACTGGCGACCTATGATGGTGCTGGTTATCTTGCACTATCTTTTTTACATTTAATTGCAGTTACGTGTTTCTGTGTTTGTTTGTATACTGCACTGACTGTACCTACCTGTACTATGTACAACTATAATTGTAAGTTTCTTTGGTATCACACTTTCCTGCATTAGACGAAGTATTACGTTATTGTTGTCGCTACCGAGTGCATACGTCCATCTACAACCCGCCCTTTATATAGGGGTCTGCAGATATAGCGAGAATCCTAACAAAAATACGACACATTCCTTTTACGAATCGTGTTCAGCTTTAAGCATGCACAGAATAATCCCTCGGTCTTCTTCACCGACAACTTCCCATATTTATGTAGTTATATTCCAGCACTACCTGCATATGGTGCTTATGTCTCATAACTATATCTCGATACGAAAAAGTGTGCTCTGAATTTGTTCATTTTTTCTTAAACATTGGCATTCTTATAAGTTGAATGATGTTTCGGCAAGCTACTGAAAAAGTGGAGAAATCATGAATTTATGATCACGTGGCCTTTAATTTAGAATTTAATATTTATGTAGGACAAACTTTTTAAGATTTTCGATGCTTTTTTAAAATGTAAATGTCATCAAATTTTCCTCACGGAGTTTCAATGAAAGAAAAAGTGAGTAAGCTCACATACCCAACGCTCCCCCAAAAGTTGAAGTGCGGAAATACCCGGAAAAAAAGGAATCGGAATTTCCTGGTAATATGCACATCAACACATTGTGTCCTAAATATCTGCAAAGTTTGACAAAATTGTGTGCAGCAGTTTTTGAGTAGTTGCGCTACAAACTGTTTATCTCTATATTCAAGGTATAGCCAAAAATCTAAGTTGAAAAGTGCGGAAATTCCCGGAAAAAATAATGGAATCGGAATTTCCTGGTAATATGCATGTCTACACATTGTGTCCTAAATATCTGCAAAGTTTGACGAAACTGTGTGCAGCGGTTTATGAGGAGTTGCGCTGACTAAAAATACAGGACTGACGGACTACTGCTTGTTGTCTGCGTTGATCAATTTACGTTATCTCTACATATCACGCCCCGGCCAAGAAGCTATTGTTGAATGCCGTGTCGGCTACATCATAAGAGCAGCTTGATGATCATTGATATTATGCCGAATTCGTCTGAAAAAAGAAAAGAAACTTCAGGTCCCCTAATTATTTTCATTGATTTATTGATTGTATGTTTTACGTCCCATTCGAATTTTTTTTCACTTATCAAGGGCTTCAATTTGACATATACTAGGCAATCAGGGCCATTGTGCAGCGAGTGATCTTTATCGTGCCAACGCTTGCCGAGAACGGGTGTTGCTAAAACGCGGAACGGAAAACGGAACGGAACGGAAAACGGAATATATTATTTTGGATTAAATTACTTAAAATACAGAAATTTTATCATAAGAATATATATCTTATACATATTCAATCCCCCACTATTAAATACAAGTTGATTTATTCATGCTCAGTCTCTTATTCACGAAAATCGCTGACATAGCAGTGACGTAGAATTGGATTTGAAGGGGGGGGGTAAACTTACTTGAAAAGTATTTGACAAGCAAAAAAAAAAAAAAAAACAAAGAAAACAAAACAAACAAACAAACATAAGGAAGAGTTTTGTTTTACTAGGGAGGGGGGATAAGTTTCAACTCCACCATCTTTTAGTACTGTTTTTACACTAACTTATACATTAATTACATTAACAAAAGTTCTTCATAATGTAAACAAGGCTCGTGCCTTTTTTTTTGTTAACATATAGAAAATATATTTATAACAAAATGAAATTCAGCAAATCAATAGTAACTGTCGAATCGTATTTAAAATTAACTTTTATTTGAAATTATCTACTTTGAAGAAACATACATTAGTAGGTTAAACAAAAACATGACACATACCATGTTTACATAACAAAAGTTTGGAGCTCTAAATCTGTCTTGTATCTGGACAAGTGACGTTCAGATTTTTGATGATCATTAGAAAGACCCTTGTAAAATATTTGTAAAAATGGAAAAAATAAATTTTGATATCTTAGCTGAAACTGTGTCCATGTCCCTTTAAGTTGTGATGTTGATATACACGAAAAATACGGATATATGGATTGTTCTGTACATTTTTGGATCGATTTATGTCTGGGATAACTACATTTTGGAAGTCCAGGTAAGACATATAATTAAAATAGCCGTTTACTGACAATTTGAGCCGAAATCCGTGCGGGAGTGAATCGCTCCCGCTTTGCACCATTACGGAGATCCTAGAGAGTTGTAGCCCTCCCTCCCCCCCCCCTAAAAAAAGGGAGAGGGCTACATTATTGCAGCTACAACTTCATGTACTTCTCTAATCGGGCAACCTGGAGGAATGTGAATAGATTAACATTATAATTATAGAAATTAATACTTTCAACAAGATTAAGTCATTTTAAGCTCTACTGGTCAGAGACCAGAAGAGCTTATGCGATGGTAATGCGTCCGTCGTCCGTCCGTCTGTCTGTAAACAATTTTTCAAAATGCTACTCCTCCTACAGTTTTGGTCTGATTTCAATATAACTTAGTACACAAGTAGACTAAACTAAGATACATAATTCTATGTATCGATTTTTGATTTCGTTGAATGGTGTTGCCATGGTTACTTAAAATACAAATTTCTGTGAAAATCATTCAAAAAATGCTACTCCTCCCACAGTTTTGTTCTGATTTCAATATAACTTGGCACACAAGTAGACTACACTAAGATATTCTTTTTTTTTTATTTCGATGAACAGTGTTGCCTTGGTTACTAAATATAGAAATTTCTGTGAAATACATTTAAAATGGTACTCCTCCTACAATTTTGGTCAGATTTCAATATAACTTGGCGCACAATTAGACTACACTAAGATACATAATTCTGTTTAACGGTTTTTGATTTCAGTGAACGGTGTTGCAATGGTTACTAAAAATACAAATTTCTGTGAAATACTTTTAAAATGCTACTCCTCCTACAGTTTTAATCTGATTTCAATATAATTTGGCACACAAGTAGGGTACACTAAGATACATGATTCTGTATATAGGTTTTTGAATTCGATGAACGGTGTTACCATAGTTACTAAAAATACAAATTTCTGTGAAATACTTTTAAAATGCTACTCCTACTACAGTTTTGGACTGATTTCATTATAACTTGGCACACAGGTAGACTACACTAAGGTACATAATTCTTTTTATCGGTTTTTGATTTCGATGAATGGTGTTGCTATGGTTACTAAAAATACAAAATTCGGTGAAATACTTTTAAAATGCTACTCCTCCTACAGTTTTGGTCTGATTTCAATCTAACTTGGCACACAAGTAGACTACACAAAGATACATAATTCTGTTTTTCGGTTTTGATTTCGGTGAACAGTGTTGCTGTGGTTATTAAAAATAGAAATTTCTGTGAAATACTTTTAAAATGCTACTCCAAATACGGTTTTAGTCTGATTATTATGCTTCCTGTCAGTTTGTCTCTATATAACCCATACCCTACTATTCTCGCATAGTGTTCTAAGGATTTATATAGCATAAGCATACTATGCCGAGATAGTGCACGGCTTCCATTTTTGAAGAAAATCCGACAACGCCCATTCCAGGGAGCGAACTCACGACCCCGAGATTATCAGTCCGACGCGCTACCGATTACGCCACAGACGCCGGTATGGTATTGTACTATGGAGGATATGGAGATAACGAACGTATTCAATCTCAAAGTCCATAAAACAATACAAAATAAGAGCAGAGCAAACACGTACCTCCGAAACATCAGAGGTGGGATCAGGTGCCATGGAGGAGTAGGCATCCCCTGCTGACCGGTCACACCCACCGTGTGCTCTTTGTCATGATCAGGAAATAACGGAGAAATCCGTCGTCAATTCAGTGTATAAATAATGGACTAACAATTACTATGAATAACGTCAGTCAGCATTTGACTCGATGATAAATTGTGTTTGCTGACAAGGTCATTGTATCGACCACAGTGACAGAACTTACGAAATGATGACTTTAAACGGGACGGCTGATATTCTTGTTTCATCAACTTGCATGTCAATAATTTACCTCGTTTTAGAAATTGTTCATACTGTTACGAAACCGAGGATATCGTGTAATAAACTCGTGGGCCGCTATTGGTTTTTCTGGTCACTTGGTTGAGGTTTGATACTTCCGTTGGTCACAGTTTATATAATGGTTAATAACCAATTTTTGGTCACTTAATTGGTTAACAGAATGACCAACTTTTGGTCACTTCTTTGGTTGACGTAATGACCAACTTTTGGTCACTTAATAGATTGACGTAATGACCAAATTTTGGTCACTTTAAACAATGTTTCTTAGGAATAACACTTGTTAAAAGTTGATAACATTTATTAAGACGATCAAATGGTTCACTTATAAACACACAAAATGGTACACTGTAACTTGGTTGGTACAACGTTATTTGGTTAACAAAAAGGTGACCAACCGATGGTCAATCCAGGACGTTCCTAATAACTTGGTTCCCTTTAATGGTTTCGTATACATAGACTTGGTACCGTCTTATAACCGAAGTATACGGAGTCGTTCCCCAAAGTGACTTAGGTCACTTTTCCCTT
>NW_026918770.1:0-15010 GCF_032062105.1 Saccostrea cuccullata | reverse complement strand
GTTCCGGATTCTTTAATGGAATATTTTTAAAGTTTTTCCCAATATATTTGTATGTAAAATTTTTATTCCCTCTTGTGGCCCCGCGCAACCCCTGGGGTCATCATTTGAAGAATTTAGAATCTACACTATCCCAGGATGTTTCCATATAAGTTTCAGAGTTTTTGGCTCAGTGGTTCTTGAGAAGAAGATATTTTAATGTCCCCCTATTTTTGCTCAGGCTAAAAACAGGAATAAATATTCTTAATTTTCTGCACTTCTTAAGTAAAATGTTTTAATATTCTGCACGGAGATAAACAAACAACACATAGATATGTCAACGCAGTGCGTATACCCTTAAAGGATGATAATTAAATCACTGATTCTCAAAGTATAGTCTCAATTCGCTTTAAATAATGTACCAAGTTTTAAGTAATATAATATTTCAAATAAATTTTATTTTCTGCCAGTCATATGAACCATTGTTGGTTGTTGATTAAAATACAACAATTGTTTGTAGCTTCAATGATTGCCTTAGGAGAAAATTGCATTTTAAAGCAGAAATCGATATTTATGTTACTGTCGCCGATCATCGTTTAGTTTTTATTTTAAATTAAAAAAAGTTCTAAATCATTTACATATCTTTTTCTTAGTAAGATTGTCCTACATTTGAGTTATATTTTCTGAATATCACACCCTTCACACATATGCGTGTCACAAATTTAAAAAAAAAATTAATATATTTATCAAATTTTGATGTCAACGCAAAATGTTTACTTTTCTACTTGGAAATTTAAATGGACTTGAAGGATATCTGAACTGACTCAATAGGATTAAGTTGTTAGTCTTTAATATCATGAACACCTCATCCATTGCATGGAATGGTAAAAAAATTCTGTTTATCTTTATTTGTTAAAAGGCATAGCCCCCCTTTTCTTATGAGTCCAATGGTTAAAACATTCATCGATATTTACGTGTTAGTATTTATTCACAAATTAAGTAAGAGAAGTTCACTGTTTGCTATGGGTCAAATTGCCTTACACTCAAGCACTAGAAAATGCCTTTAATTAACAGTGGAATAATTAAACAACAGCACTAATCTCAGAAAGATATTTACGTTACCGATATTTACATTACCCATATTTACGTTACCATGTTTTAAAGTACGAATTTAATTCTAAAGCTGTTTGAACAGATTTGCGAGTGAATCTTTATGATTTAACAAGGGGCCCATGGGTCTTATAGGTCACCTGAGTATCATGCGACAACTTTCCAACAATTGAATTTGATTCATGTTTTAAACTAGAAGCCATGAAATTCACAATTTTAAAAGAGGCACCATTGCTTCTCATAATTATACACTCAGCATGATTATTTTGGTTACTTAATACCCAGAGGTATAAGATCAGTGTAACAAAGAGAAAATGCATTTCCACTTTTAGTGACTTTCAGGGCCCCTGGGTCAGGGCTCCTTGTGTTAGGGCGGGTCCACAGCTGAGCTCCCCATTCCACAGGAACCACTGACCCTGGGGCCACATCTTTCAAAATTTTGGAATTTTTTAAAAATTTCATTTCATCATGCTGTTGATTGATACCAAATTTCAGATTTCAAAGCATTAAATTATTTCAGACTATTTTACCCCCCCCCCCCCAAAGAACCTCTGTGGCAGGGGCCAGGAAATTAACAATTTTTGGAAGAAGCAGGTTTTTTGTCATGAATATATAATAAGATCATTGGCATTATACCCAACAACAAAGGAAAAGATTTTCAAAGAATTCATGCATTTTCACTATATAAACATCCCAGATAGCATGACTATGTTGGGCCAACACTGGTAAAAGGCTGTATGGTTGGCTTTGGGGGAACAACGTCGGGCCAATGTTGGACCAATGTTACCATTACAACCTTCTCGGCCATGACAGAATTCCTATGTTGGCCCAACGTTGCTCCATTGTAATCATTTTCCATTCACTTTACTTTCCAAGGAAGGAAGGATGCTGATGATGGCTAAACGTTGGCCCAATGTTTATAATACACCCTTAAAGAAAGTGTCTTTTCAAATTGGTAGTAGTATGTTGGCCCAACGTTGGCCCGATGTTTGTAATACACCCTTACAGAATGTGTCTTATCAAGTTGGTAGTAGTATGTTGGCCCAACGTTGGTCCAATGATTGTAATACACCCTTAAAGAAAGTGTCTTATCAAGCTGGTAGAAGTATGTTGGCCCAACGTTGGCCTAATGTTTGTAATACACGCTTATAGAAAATGTCTTATCATGTTGGTAATAAAATGTTGGCCCTATGTTAGCAAGAGTGTTATTTATTTAGGTGTTTCAAAGATGGGATATTTATATTGGGCCAACGTTGGTCCAGTTATTATACTGCCAACTAAATGATGGTGTCAATTTTATAATAAGCTGCTGAGCTTTACGTCGGGACAACGTTGGGTCCAAACATTAATTTAGATGCACATTCTGAAATAATTAAGAGGACATTCTATGTCCATGCTTTCCACTGGATGACTGCTTGTGGTTAGATATGTTATTTTCAACATTTCAACTTTGAACTTAAGTGATCACAGCACCAAAGAGTGTTTTATTCTATTTTTTGAATAGTGTGCATTCTTATCTATTTGTAATAAAACGCTTAAAATTTTGATTTTTTTTCATGAGCGTTGTATTCATGAGAATTTCGAGAAGACTGAATAAATGTTAGTTAAAAGTTCTCAGGAACAGGATGTGAATCCCAGATAGCAGAACATCGTTGGTCCAATCTTACATTATGTAGTTGTATTATCGCTGTTGGGTTAATACTTTTATTGGGCCAACGATGGTCTAACATGGAATATTGATAGTTGATTATGTATAATGGGACCAATGTTAGGCTAACTGTTTGCGTTACATCATAAAACTATTATCATGAGAGAACATATTTGTTGGGGGATTGGCATCGGCCCCAAGTTGGCCCAATATACCATGAATCTGGCTGAGCATCATGGGTAGACAACATCCGGGCTACTTGTAATATCCGCACCATTTTTAATCTGACACGAGCGTAATGAGACTGATACCTTGCATATCTGCATCCACTTTTGTAAGTATTTATAATATGTTTGCTTCGACACAGCTTAATTAACGTTTATAGTTTAAACGATATCGTGTAAAAATCTGTGTAAATCAGACACGGGGAAGTGCAGAGGCCAGGTGTTGTTGGATCAACACTGTACCCCAGACAGCATGCTAACACTGGGCCAACGTTGGGCCAATGACATCGGTTACATTGGGCCAATGTTGGCAAATGACATTGGCCCAATGTAATCTAATATTGGCCCGATATGCTGGGCCAACGTTTGCCCAATGTAGAGTGTTATTCCTACAGATATAGGCCCAACGTTGCGACAATATTGTCCATATGAATGCGACATTGGGCCAATCTTGACCCAAGATCAGGAACATTGGGCCGATGTTGGCAAATGACGTTGGCTCAGTGTCATTTTGCTCATTAATTGGCCCAATGTTGGCCCGATATATTGGACTAACTTCGGGCCAATGTGTATAAACATTTAACTGTTACAAATTTGGGCATATGGCTCAAGTATACAATATAAAACGAAAATAGTTCCATTTTTTCTCGTAAGAATATATATATATATATATATATATATATATATATATATATATATATATATATATATATATATATATATATATATATATATATATATATATATATATATATATATACATTTATATTCATAAATGTACAAAACAAGATAAATTAGCATATTTTGTATATGAATTAAATTTAAATATTAATGAATATTTAGGGCCATTGTTGGTGAATTAGTTATACAAATCCGATAGTCTCTACAATCAGAAATAAATCTACCACCAATCCTACTTGAAAATACAAGTTAGCTAAAATAAATTTACAAGGCTTGTTAAAATTTTTATAATTTATCAAAACAAAATGAATTATCAGTGATTAAATTTATTCTTTCTGTACAAGAAAAATAAATGAAAGTATAAAATAACAAATGTGTTTTGATACAGTGAAAACAATACATAATTTGCCTCTTATTTTAGATTGAAATTTGTGTCTAGTAGAATAAATTTCCGAAGTCTACCACTCATTTTACTTTTATACACTTAACGTACTCGAGCACATGATCAAACATGTTGAAAATGTTGAACATGTTGAAATTAAAACAAAATTTATTCAGTACTAAAACATAAATTGGGTTCTTTCATTTAAAATTTGTTCAGTGTACCGAGAAATTTTCTATACATCTAGTAGTATTTTACTTTGAATAATGATTTATTTGGGGCAACAATGAATCAAAATCGGTGTGATGATGATGATCAAGCGTAGAAATTTTATGCATAAATGCCGTCATCACGCAAGCTAATCGTTTAATCACACCATGAAACAAAAAAAACAAAAAAACAAAACAAAACCAAACGGTTATTCCTCAATTGACAGCTGAAACATATAGTGATGTACATGTAAATTTAATCGTATGTTTACTCTTTACTGAGAAAAGTAACAAATGTATTAAGTACCAAATACTACAATTTTAGTGCTACTGAAGATTCTAAAAAGACATTGAGAACACAATCAAAGAATGGCTAAGGTATGCCAAGTACAGGGATGGGGGAGGAAGAAACGGACAGAGAGGAAAAGAAGGGGAAGGAGGAGACTTGGGAGAAAGAAGAGGAGACTTAGGAGAGGGATCAGATGGAATGTGGCAGTGGCTAACTTTTTTTTCTGTAATATAGTGTGACATACCTGTAGTTCTACCCTTTTCTGTGTCTGTTTGTCGGTAACAAACACGATGCAGATGCCGGAAACATTTTTTGTGTAAGTAAACAAAATGGCGGAATTCATTTTAGAATTATTTTAAGAACAGGAGGGCTTTGTTTATTTTTTAGACGTGCTTATTGATACCTGCAATTTACTGAACTTGTGCATAAATTGACATCAGAGAGGAAGTATACAGTCATGTAACCCTGCATGTATCGCTTCAAGTGAACATCAACTTTTTGTTCTTTATTAATATTAATGTTTTCTTCATGCACTGAACAAAAAAATACTAGTATGGTATAATTTAATTTTATATTTTGATTTCTTTTTCCTCAGTTTTTTTTTTTTTAATTTAATGTAGAACTGCTTACATTGCAATACTTGTTGATGGTAATTCTATGAGATATTGTGAATTAATATGTATTAAACTATTAATCTCGCATATATAGTATTAAAGGGCTTTTACCATTAAACTGTACTACAAAACTAGTATAACCTTATTATATATAGTTTGTTATTCAATTTTGAGGGCAAATGGCCAACCAGTGAAGAGCAAATGAGTTGTCCTGATGGAGAGCCAATAAGATATAAACCAACGTTGGCCCAATAATGGTGTTTGCCAAATATTGAAAGAATAAGTGGCCCAATAATGGCTCAATAATATCCGTTCGTTGGTCCAGCAATAAGCCAACAAGTTGGTCTGATTAAGGGCCGATGAGCAAATTACCGTTGGCCCAACATTAATTGCTTACAATGGCCCAACTGTACAAAAATGACGTTTGCCCAATATTGAAAGAATAGATTGGCCCAACAGTGGCCCAATATTAACTGTTACATTGGCCCAACAATAAGCCAACAAGCTCGTCTGATTAAGGGCCGATGAGCAAATTACCGTTGGCCCAACATTAATTGCTTACAATGGCCTAACTGTACAGGAATGACGTTTGCCCAATATTGAAAGAATTCATTGGCCCAACAGTGGCCCGATATTAACTGTTACATTGGCCCAACAATAAGCCAACAAGTTGGTTTGATTAAGGGCCGATGAGCAAATTACCGATGGCCCAATGTTGAATGCATACGGTGGCCCAACATAAGGAGCATTGTTGGCCCAACAAAGGTCCAATAACATCCTGCTATCTGGGATTAGAGCTCCATCCTAACACAAGAAGCCCTAACCCAGGGACCCTGAAATTCAAAAATCTCAAAGAGGCATCCTTCCTCCTTATAACTATGTACATATGCAGAAAAGAAGAGTTTTAAAGAATATATGCATTTTCATTATATAATCAATAAAGCACCGCCCTAACACCAGAAACCCCAACCCAGGGGCCATTAAATTCACAATTTTGGAAGAGGTAGCCTTATTCAACATAACTATGTACTTGGTTAGTTTATTTAATACTCTGGTGCAAAGAAGAAGATTTTCAAAGAAATAATTCATTTTTTACCATATATTCTATATAGCCCCGCCCTAGCACTAGAACCCCTAACCCTGGGGCCATGAAATTCACAATTTTGGAAGAGACAGCCTTATTCAACATAGCTATGCACTTGGTTAGTTTATTTAATGCCCATGAAAGAGAGGAAGAATTTCAAAGAATTTTTGCATTTTCACTATATAATCTATATAGCCCCAGCCTACCACTAGAACCCCGACCCTGGGGTCATTAAATTCACAATTTGAGAAGAGGCAGTCTTATTCGACATAACTATGCAGTTGGTTAGTTTATTTAATGCCCACAAACAGAAAAGAAGAATTAAAAAAAAAGTTATGCATTTTCACAATATAATCTATATAGCCCCGCCCTGGCACTAGAACCCCTGACCCTGGGGCCATGAAATTCAAAATTTTGGAAAAGGCGGTCATTTTCAACTTACCTATGCACTTGGTTAGTTTATTTAATGCCCAGGAGCAGACAAGAAGAATTTCAAAGAAATAATGCATTTTCACTATATAACCTGTTTAGCCCCGCCTTATCACTAGAACCCCTGACCCCAGGGCCATGAATTTCACAATTTTGGTAGAGGACTTAATGCTGATTACAATCATACCAACAGTTTGACTGCTTGAAGTCCCAGAGTAAAGAAGATTTTTAAAGATTGCACTAATTTTAGTGATTTTTGCCCCACCCCCCAGGCCCCAGGGGGGCAGGGACCATGAAATTCACAATTTTTGTTCCTCTTCACGTATAAATGCTATATGCCAAATTTGGTTGAAATTGGTTCAGCGGTTTCAGAGAAGAAGCTAAAAATCTTCAAATGTTAACGCACGACGAACGACGAAAATAGATAATAATAGGTCACCTGAGGTTACTCAGGTGACCTAAAAATTAAGAACATGAAGAAATACACTGTTTCTTAAAATGGCATTTTTCTGTAAGAAGAGTGAAGAAATGCAAATGGAAGTGCACATGCAAAGGTGGACATTTTTTACTCAATATTTTGTGCATCTGTGTGATTTGAAAATTGAATTGACATAATGTTATTCACAAGTAGAATTGTGGTTTAATGATTGAATGTTTCCATTTTGAGCAACTGGTTAATATTGCATAGTTTTAAATGTAATACACGTTATCATTCGGAAATCTCCACATCGGGTAAAAAATTACATCGACTGTGGGTGTTGGGTATCAAGAAACTGGTCGAAATTGAATCCATTTCCATTTTTGTTGCTTTGCAAGAAATACATGCATTAAATTGTGCACCTAATACTTCCCATTTGAATTGTTGCTTAGACATAGAACTTAGAAGGTATACGTCTATGCTTTAATGGAACTGAAAATTCAATTTACCTTATATGAATGTAGAAAGTATATCGCTCTATAGAGCACATTTGATATGCAACTGTAATTGTTGACAAACTTTTTACGGGTGGTGGGGGGTAACTTTGTTTTGTTTTTGAGATTTTACGATAAACTTTTCACGAGCAATTAAGTATTTGAAATAAACCAACAGATCAAATGGTGGAAAGGGGGTGTGGGGTGTGGGGGTGGGGGTGGACATAAATTAAATGATTCCTCTATCATAGATAAATCATAAATTAAATTTTCAATTCAACCCTTTGTCATGAACACAGATAAGAAAAATCATAAAATACAATAATTTGAAATAATATAATCATTTTCCCCCGAATATACTTTTATTTTTGTATGATATCTATGTGCGATATTTACGTGATATTTAACAAATACTTCGTAATCAGGTAATGGCGAAATATTTTACCTTCTTATATTTAAAACAAAATGCGTTTCTCTGAGCAGACTAATTTTAAAAGAATCAAATAATGAGGCATTTTAGGAAATTTTGTCATTATTTAGATTATCATCAGATTTGATAAAAACTTGTTATAAGAAAATAATTTCATTTAAATGAAAATTATGTCTGTTTTGTTTTTACTAATAATTGAATCAAAGATTTCACACCTTTTTTACAGATGTGCTGACACGGTTTCATAAATGTTTATAGTTAAAAAAATTTGATGTGTTTTATCTTAATTTTGTATTTTTTTTTTAAAAAAATCTTTCGTTTCCAAATATGGCTTTTCAACATCACATAAATATCTCGGTGTAAAATTAGCCCTTCAACCGCTTTCATTTCAGAGAAGGTCAACAGAACCACAGCATGAAGTATGTAATTCAAATTGTGATTTTTAATAACTATACACTTTCATGTTTCAAATGACATATAAAAGTGTTAATTTCAGTTCACAAATATTTTGAACTTTTCCAAAGGTCGATTTGGCGATATAAATTGATAAAGCGTGAAATGTGTTAATTTTAATTTCTCAAACAATTTAAGTAACCAACTCCAGTTATCACCTGAACAGTGAAATCAACAAATTATCGTTAAATAAAAATTCCAATAAAAAGAATGAATCACTCTCTTTTCAAAACAGGCTAACTTCACACAAATCATTATCACAATTTCATACTTTTTATGAATTTTATCAGTTTGCTTCTATCAAATATATAATTTGTTCATAAACAAAAATACCTGGTAATTAATCACTCTCTTTTCAAAATAGGCTAACTTCACACAAATTATCATCACAATTTCAATCTTTTTTTTTCTAATTTGATCAGTTCGTTTGCTTATAAATATATATTTTGTTAATAAATATAAAATAACGGATATGCATGTTGGGGTAGTCCTGTCTTTCACAGCCGAATCATTTGTTGTTCATTTTAAACCAATTTTTTGTGGATTTCATTGTTGGTTGGATCCACTCAATCAATTGTTTGTCAAAGTTTGGTACCTCCATAATGATTAAATAAATGATAAATCTTTAAAAAGCCCATTCCAACTTTTTGTTAAAATATATTACCGGTAGATACCCCCTCTTTCTCAACAGATTGATTTAAAAGATCACGTTTTAAGAATTAAAAAACAAGGAATAAATAATTCAACTTTTTGAGTAAAAATGTTTTAATATTCTGCACGAAGATAAACATACAGCACACAGATCTGTCAACGAAGTGTATGTACCCTTAGAGGAAGATAATTATGGGTAAATGTGTTAATTTTAAAACTTGTTTCCTGAAACAATTTAAGTGTTTAGCTCCAATTATCACCTGTACAGTGAAATTAACAAATTATCGTTAAATAAAAATTCCAATAAAAAGAATTAATCATTCTCTTTTCAAAACAGGCTAATTTCCCACAAATTATCCTCACAATATCAATCTTTTTTTTTTTTTTTTAAATTTTATCAGTTTGCTTCTAAATATATATTTTGTTAATAAACATAAAATAACGGATATGCATGTTGCAAAAGTCCTGTCTTTCACAGCCAAATCATTTGTTATTCATTATACCCCCCCCCCCTAAAAAGTGGGAGGGTAAACTGTAATTGGTATGTCCGTCTGTCTGTTACGCTTTGGGGTACCCATCTCTTATCCGCAACTCCTCTTGTACCACTGAGTGAAATTTAATGAAACTTTCATAGAACCTTTATTACATATTGCAATTGTGCACCTCCTATTTTACTTTTTGATCCGACACATATTTTGGGTTTCCCGGCCACAGCAAAACACGGATTTTGCCATTATAATCATATGGGAGGTGGTGGGTATCATTTAGTGAGCTCATTGCTCACAGTACCTTTAGTTTTAAACAATTTTTTGTGGATTTCATTGTTGGTTGGATTCATGCACACAATCAAATGTTTGTCGAAGTTCGGTGCCTTCATTTTAACGTATGATAAACCTTTAAAGGTACTTGGACACAGGTTTGAAGTTATTATTTTCTCTGCAGATAGAATATTTATACATGTATACTAGTAGCAATATGTAAACAACAGACCTAGTGAGTGACCACAACGCTCGATCATATGAATCCCTTTGGCCCTGTTGTTCCTCAAAATAAATTTTAAAAAGATTTTCCGTCGTTTTTCTTCCCATCAAAACTGTTGACCTCGTTTTGCAACCCAAGACTAGCTCGAGGAAGTCATAACTTATAAGTTATCTGCTGAATCCACTCAACAACTCTTGAGCTCAAAGCCCAAGTGAGCTATAAAAGAAAGGCTTAAGCAGAAATCAGCTGTATGCACAAATACAAAAACCTGCAAGACAATGGTCATACTGATAAACGTAGGTTGAGGGGAAAGTCTTCATTAAATTTTGTTTTAATTATAAATATTCAATACGTGCAATTTAAGAGACAAAAAACAAGCAGAAGAGAGGAAAGACCAAAGACAAGTGGATATTGCCACTTTTAGATTGGCACAGACCATCACCGTTTGTCATT
This sequence comes from Saccostrea cuccullata, assembly GCF_032062105.1. Taxonomy (NCBI): domain Eukaryota; kingdom Metazoa; phylum Mollusca; class Bivalvia; order Ostreida; family Ostreidae; genus Saccostrea; species Saccostrea cuccullata. The sequence continues at coordinate 4,484 of NW_026918770.1, read as the reverse complement.
AGATCAAATTATATCATTTTAGTTGATGAGCCGGCATTTGGGTCCTCTGTGAAGAAAAATGGACAACTGACGCTTTATTCCCTGACAGTAGATTCATCTTACATAAGAGCAGTATATTTCAGCACTAAAATTGAGGACCAGACCAGTAGTCTGCGATTTGAGTCTTTCTCTTGGGGCAAGGATTATCCAACTAAAGCGACTTTCCCTGTACAACTGAGAAAATGCACCTCCATATTCTCAGAGGTCTCGCCACCAACATCAGACATTCATGAAATTAATGTCGATTTTACCTGCGACCCAGCACTCTTCAGAAATCATTATAACTGACCAAGAGTATTCTGGGGAATTCAGTTTGGCGTTTATTTGTTCAATAACACAGATAATAGGATTCATTATCAACCAATAGAGAATCATGGTGAAAGAAAAGGTTTGCTACTGTCAAGGAATCATCGAAGCACAAGAAATTTTTTTCTCTCGGAGAGAAATGGTAGATACCTTACCTCGGGAAAACTCTTTTGACAGAAACACTGGACCATCTAAAGAATCGCGGTCAGGGGATAATTCTGTAAATAGCGAAACGTTTCTTGCTGAACACGAATTAGCAAACATAACCGTTGGGCCCACACCCTGGGTAAAGCTAAGCTTTCCCAAATCATATCTTAACTGAAAGTCACTCTCGATGCGCCTATCATCCTTGGACTGAGTATGGTGTTTTCCTTTGTTAAGAAAGTATCCATTAGCAGAGATCTTCCTTCTGGGGTATACCTATCAGAAAGTGAAGGGAAAACCTTTCCACAACCTTCAACTGTAATGTGCCAAACACTTGGGCAAAATGCCCCAAGAGTATACATGAAAAAAGATGGTGGTCAAATAATAAAATCTGACAATATCTGTATACAGGAGGTCAGGAGTCCCCTGTTTTCTTCCTCGCATGTCACATTCCTTATGAAAGACTTACGGAACAGAGAAATTGACGGTGAGTACACGTGTTTCTCTGAGAATCCAGGAGGTGACAAGAATGTGAGCACCTTTAAAGTGTACACAGGGCCAGCCTTCCTGGAAGACATTACAGAGATGACAGAAAGTAGTTCCAGAGAAGTAAGTTATTAACTGGTTCCTTTTTTTGTTTTCTTTAATGGTATTTGATTTCTTGTTTCTTCAACTTTAAGAATAAGACAATTTACAAAATGGCTTTCAGCTAAACTTATTAAAGGCTTATCATTTTCTTTAAATTCAAGAAAGAGGCCTATCACAAACAGGTTTTCAACCAAAAGCAAAACTTTAAAAATATTACAAAAAAAACTTCTCCTTATCTAAGAATCATGTTTATAAATCAGCGATTCCTTTCAGCTAAATCTTCGACTCGTGGTGGAAGGAAACGGTCAGATGAGGGTCTCCTGCCACGTCCCAGTGCCAGATCACATGATTCTGATCAAAACAGCAGAGAAAATAGAACCTTCATCTACCAAGTTAAAGAGAAAGGAGGTCACCTTGACCTACAAATTCCCAGTAGAGGCAGTCCGCCCCTTTGATTATTTCTGCAGTGTTTATGATGAATATGGAAATCACAATACTCGATACACCCATTATTGATCTTAATAGTAAAATAATGAGAAGAAATTTTAAAAGGAGCAATAAATATAAATGTTTTATTGTGCACAATTTTGCTTCAATCTCATTTCTGGTACAATGTTTTATTTTTGAACATGAGGGATACATATAGATCCAAATGAAAACAAAAACAAAACAAAAACAAAAAAAAAAAGAACATGTCATTTAATGTGCCAATGTCATACGTGGTGTATCACTGCCTCTTTTGAATATAAAGAATTTTGAATCATTAATGGACTTCATTTTGCAATTAGTTCATATAATATTATAGGTATCTATTAAGTTTAAATAGACAATATCAATGTAAACTTTATTTAAATAAATCCATTATTTAACAAAACTCTCCAAAAAAAATTTTTGTTCACAATAATTAAGATATACTGTAAGCACTGTGCTAACAAAATGGTAACCTGTGCTTCCATACAAGTGTAATGCCAAAATCAATTTCTTTGCTAAGGAAAATCCAAAATATCTGACTAATCAAAACGTAAATCGGGAGTTTCACAAAGGTACTATGTAATGAAGATTCTGTGAAAATCACATTGAATTATATTCCAGGTATAGGAGGGGTTGTGGATAAGAAAATAAGTACTCCTGAGTGTGGACGGACATATGGACACCCCAATCACAAAACATCCTAGTTTTGGGGGTATAATAAACAAAAACAGTAGAATTCAAAGTTAAATACATTCAGAAAACCATCACATAATAATGGATTCATGAAATATTTTTTTCTACTACATGTAGATCTTCATAAACTTGACGAGGATTCTTATAACAAAATTTAATAAAAAAATATATTTTAAAAAATATGTTTGCAGAAGAAAATAAATGTACAAATATATAACTAATTCTTTGAAAAATATCACAGTGTGATAAAAAAATATCACAGCGTGACAAAAAAATAAATAAAATAAAACAAAATTCTTCTTAAGAATGGACGGATGTGATTGGAAATTTTTACACAACACAGGAGTGTCTGTATAGTAAGCTCGGTAGGAGGCAATTATGGAAAAATATACTCTTAAAAAAAGACAAAAGAATAAGAATATTGCATGCTTTCACTCCCACTGCTTATTATGGCTATATAAAAACAGACCCAACCCCTGAAGACAGATTGAAATAATATAAATACAAGATGGTTAAAAAAATTCCAATCTAAAATGTCTTTTGAAACTTTTACATGTCTTCTTTACAAGATGCTGTATAATGCCGACTACTTTCCTTGAAACATTGTAAAGCCCCAGTAGCACTCAAGTTGCTACAAATGAAGTTTCATAGTAAGAGCTGACTATAAATTATAGGATAATTTAGTAAAACAGTTGAAAAAGAAATGTAGATATTGCCCTATTGATACATGTAGACCATTAGGATATGGGGGTTTTTAGGAACTGCATTTCTGAGGACAGAACATCTGTGATGTGGATACACTTTTTGGCCAAGTCTCCTCCCATTCTCTTCAGTGCTATTTCTGCTGCCTCCCTCACAGATTTAATTGGATCATTCCTCCTGTTGGTAAAAATGATAACAACAAGGAGTCGGTCATTTGAAACATTTATTTTCAGCATTCCTCAGTAACTGAATTTTAATGACTTAAATCATCAGATTTTACCATCGATCGGCAACTGCTTGTTCGCTTTTGCCCCCTGCCTTTAGGTATCCCAGAGCGAGACAGGCACTCTCTCTGACCAGTCTGTCAACATCTTCCAACATCCCAATTATCTTCTCCACAGTCGTCTTCTGGGCTCTCCCTAATCCAAAACAAAGAGGAATTAATTTTATTACCAATTTAGTATGTCTAACAAAAACACTTTACTTTATGGTAGAAATCAACAAAAGGTTACTCCAATGTAATCCATAAACAAACAAAACCCAGGGGCCACATCGCTCTCCTGAGCAATTGGCTATGGAAAAAACACGTATCAGATCAGAAATGAAAGCCTACTGAGGTTGGGGGGGGGCTTGAATTTTAACCCCCAGGGGGTCATGATTTGAACAAACTACAATCTATACTACCTGAGGTTGATTCCCTATAAATATCACTAAGCATGGCTTTGAAGTTTCCCTATATATTCCTATGTAAAACTTTGATCGGCCATTTTGGCCCCAACCTACCCCTGGGGGTCATGATTTAAACAAACTTGAATTTACACTACCTGAGGATGATTCCACATGAGTTTCTTCTTTCCTGGCCCAGTGGTTCTTGAGAAGAAGATTTTAAAACCTTTTTCCTATATATTCCTATGTAAAACTTTGATCGGCTATTTTGGCCCCATCCTACCCCCGGAGGTCATGATTTGAATAAACTTGAATCTACGCTACCCGAGGACGATTCCACATGAGTTTCATCTTTCCTGGTCCAGTGGTTCTTGAGAAGAAGATTTTTAAAGATTTTCCCTATATATTTCTATGTAAAACTTTGATAGGCGATTTTGGCCCCACCCTACCCCGGGGGTCATGATTTGAACAAACTTGAATCTACGCTACCTGAGGATGATTCCACATGAGTTTCATCTTTCCTGGCCCAGTGGTTCTTGAGAAGAAGATTTTTACAGATTTTTCCTATATATTCCTATGTAAAACTTTGATCGGCCATTTTGGCCCCACCCTACCCCCGGGGGTCATGATTTGAACAAATTTGAATCTACACTACCTGAGGATGATTCAATATGAGTTTCATCTTTCCTTGCCCAGTGGTTCTTGAGAAGAAGATTTTTTTAAAAATGCCATTAATTTTTCTCTAATTCATAATTATCTCCCCTTGGAAAAAGGCGTGGCCCTTCATTTGAACAAACTTGAATCCCATTTACCCAAGGATACTTTGTAGCAAGTTTGGTTGAATTTGGCCCAGTGGTTCTTGAGAAGAAGATCAA
>NW_026918769.1:0-14727 GCF_032062105.1 Saccostrea cuccullata | reverse complement strand
GCCATAAACATGTATTTAGTTATACATATGCATATGTCTGAATGTAAGCAGGGACATCTAATTCATTCCTCCATTAGAATCATTACCCTGAATACATACAAGAGGACCAGAAACCACCAGAGTAACTCCCCTACATTTTTCCATGTAAAATTAGGATAATATATTGTCGTCTACCCCTACCCAGCTGACCTGAACAAACTAAATATGAGGATGCTTCCATAAAAATATGACCAATCATGACTTTGTTGTTCTTGAGAAGAATTTTAAAGATTTTTCCTATATATTCCTATAGAAAACGTTAATATTCCAATGTGGCCCCACCCTTACCCCCGGGGTCATGATTTGAACAAACTTGAATTTACAATACCTGAGGATGATTCCACATAAGTTTCATATTTCCTGGCCCAGTGGTTCTTGACAATATGATTTTTGAAAAAATGCCATGAATGTTTTACTAATCCATAATTATCTCCCCTTGGAAGAGGGTGTGGCCCTTCATTTGAACAAACTTGAATCACTGTTACCAAAGGATATTGATAGTTTGTAGCAAGTTTGGTTTAAATTTGCCCATTGGTTCTTGAGAAGAAAATGAAAATGTGAAAAGTTTACGATAAGGCCATCAACGACGACAACAACGACGACAGACAATGGACAAAGGTGGGGTGAGCTAAAAAGTAATGTGTCGTTTCCGTAACTACATGGTGACTTAAACATATGGTGTCAAGCATTAAGTTGAAAAAAATCGGTGTATTATGAAATGAAACAAATAAAGAAAAGAGTACTTAATAGGATTTGTTAAATAGGATGTATTGAGGTTGGATGTTTGAGTTTCAATGTCAAAAGCCTTCTATAAATAATACAGTAGGATCTGGTTAATACAGTGACAGTTTTATAAAATGACACATGTTTACGTTGTAAATTGAAAACACAAAATAGATTTACTGTTTTCTAGTATAACATTATTTTTTCTATTAATCTATTAATGTCGGTATTTCAATTTTAAAACATAAGTAATCAAAGATTACGAAGCTCACCTCGACGATTGTTATCAGTTTAAGTAATGGGAATCTCACATCATATTTTCTTAATATTTAGCATCATCCCAACAACAATATTCTTGCAAGTTGTGTTTAACCCCTTACATGGTATATACACATTTCTACGCGTGTAGCGTGAAAAACATGTATAGTGTTAACAAATATTCATAAATTTGTTAATACTGCAGATATCAAGGACTTCAAGTTCATTCGGATTGATCTGTTCCCAAAACTTTAACCTGGTCTCTTGTATGGAAAATATAGGTCAGATCCAGTCTAAAGCAAGTCTGATGGTGTCCATCCTTAGATGCATCATCCATGCAAGTTTGGTTCAGGTAGGACTTATAGTTACTTGGGAATGAAAATGTAGGTCAGATCCAGCATCTGAAGCTAGTCTGGTTGTGTCGATCCTTAGAAACATCATCAATGCAATTTTGGTTCAGGTAGGACTTATAGTTACTTGGGAATGAAAATATAGATCAGATCCAGCATCCGAAGCAAGTCTGATAGTGTCCATCCTTAGATGCATAATCAATGCACGTTTGGTCCAAATAGGCTTAATGTTACTTGGGAATGAAAATTTAGGTCAGATCCAGCATCCAAAGCTAGCCTGGTAGTGTACATCCCTAAATACATCACCCATGCAATTTTGGTTCAGGTAGGGCTTATAGTTACTTGGGAATGAAAACGTAGGTCAGATCCAGCATCCGAAGCAAGTCTGGTAGTGTCCATCCCTAGATGCATCATCTATGCAAGTTTGGTCCAAATAGCGCTTATAGTTTCTGTGGAATGGACCTGCTCCAACAATTTAGCCTGGTCACTCATCTGGAAAATGTAGCGTCCTTTCCTAGATGCATCATCCATGCAAGTTTTATAAAATGACACGTGTTTACGTTGTAAATTGAAAACACAAAATAGATTTACTGTTTTCTAGTATTACATTATTTTTCGCTATTTATCTGTTAATGTCGGTATTTCAATTTTAAAACATAAGTAATCAAAGATTACGAAGCTCACCTCGACGATTGTTATCAGTTTAAGTAATGGGAATCTCACATCATATTTTCTTAATATTTAGTATCATCCCAACAACATTCTTGCAAGTTGTGTTTAACCCCTCACATGGCATATACATATTTCTACTAAAAATAGAAATTTCTTTTAAATTACTTTAAAATGCTACTCCTCCTACAGTTTTGGTTTGATTTTAAAGCTGACATGAATTCTTAAAAACGCAACATTTTCATCTATGTACGACTTGTTTCATACCAACATAGCCTTAAAAATTAACATTTTCATACCAATTTCATACCAACTATAGCCGTTTTCCGCCATATTTCTTTCAGATACATTGTCTCATTGTAACGATATATACCCCAATGCGCTCGTTACACTTGAAAGATTTCTTGGCATGGGTATCGACTTGTGCACATCTCCGATGGTAAAGCATATGAGAACACATGAGGTGATCAAGACATTTCAAATCCAAAATTAACAACATAATAAGCATATTTCTGAATGATTATACCCGCACTTTCTAAAGAAAGTTCGGGTATATTGTTGTTACTCATGTCCGTCCGTCCGTCCGTCCGTCTGTCACACTTTTCTTCCTTGAACTCCTCTTACATTTTACACAGTAGCCTAATCATCTTTTGGGAGATGGTTGGTGGTGTCATGTAGATGTGCAGTAAGGTTTTGGAATTTTGATTTTGCCCCGGGGGTCAAATGGGGGTCGAAAAATGACGTTTTTTATGCAAAAAGCCCCGTCTTCCCTGAACTCCTCTTACATTTTACACAGTAGCCTAATCATCTTTTAGGAGATGGTTGGTGGTGTCATGTAGATGTGCAGTAAGGTTTCGGAATTTTGATTTTGCCCCGGGGGGTCAAATGGGGGTCGAAAAATGGTGTTTTTTATGCAAAAAGCCCCGTCTTCCCTGAACTCCTCTTACATTTTACACAGTAGCCTAATCATCTTTTGGGAGATGGTTGGTGGTGTCATGTAGATGTGCAGTAAGGTTTCGGAATTTTGATTTTGCCCCGGGGGGTCAAATGGGGGTCGAAAAATGACGTTTTTTATGCAAAAAGCCCCGTCTTCCCTGAACTCCTCTTACATTTTACACAGTAGCCTAATCATCTTTTGGGGGATGGTTGGTTGTGTCCTGTAGATGTACAGTAAGGTTTCGGAATTTTGATTTTGCCCCGGGGGGTCAAATGGGGGTCGAAAAATGACGTTTTTTATGCTAAAAGCCCCGTCTTCCCTGAACTCCTCTTACATTTTACACAGTAGCCTAATAATCTTTTGGGAGATGGTTGGTGGTGTCCTGTAGATGTGCAGTAAGGTTTTGGAATTTTGATTTTGCCCCGGGGGGTCAAATGGGGGTCGAAAAATGACGTTTTTTATGCAAAAAGCCCCGTCTTCCCTGAACTCCTCTTACATTTTACACAGTAGCCTAATCATTTTTTGGGAAATGGTTGGTGGTGTCATGTAGATGTGCAGTAAGGTTTCGGAATTTTGATTTTGCCCCGGGGGGGGGGGGATCAAATGGGGGTCGAAAAATGACGTTTTTTATGCAAAAAGCCCCGTCTTCCCTGAACTCCTCTTACATTTTACACAGTAGCCTAATCATCTTTTGGGAGATGGTTGGTGGTGTCATGTAGATGTGCAGTAAGGTTTCGGAATTTTGATTTTGCCCCGGGGGGACTAATGGGGGTCAAAAAATGATGTTTTAAAAATGTCTTAAATCATTTCTTTAAAACTAAGCGAAATACAAATTAAAAAGGATGGAGGTCAAGGTCACAGGAATGTGCAAGGTGAAGTTTTTGATGCAGTTGAGTAGCTTCACTAATACATATCAGCATATTATGTTTGATAAAAATATCTTGAATGATTTAATGAAACTGAGCTTAACACTTTTTCTAAAAAAAGAGAGGTCAAAGGAAAGGTTGGGGCCAAAATGTTGTTGCAGTTGAAAAGCTTACATCAGTATGAATTTACTATTAGCATATGAAGTTTGATAAAACTATAATTAATGGTTTATTTAAAACTTAGATAAACACATATTTTAAAAAGTGAGGTCAAGGTCAAAGGAAAATTCAAGGTCAAAATAAGTTGATGTATTAATAGCTCTCAGCAGTATGTATCAGCATATGGAGTTTGATAAATATATCTTGAATTGTTTATTCAAAACTGATCTAGACATTAATTTTAGAAAAGTGAGGTCAAGGTCACAGGAAAGGTCAAGGTAAAAAAGAGTGAAGCATTGTAAAGCTTACATCAGTATGTATCATCATGTGAAGTTTCATTACACAACTTGAATGGTTTCTTTAAAATAAAGCTAAACACTAATTTAAAGAAAAGTTAAGTGAAGGTCAAAGGAAAGGTCAAAGTCAAAAAATATTGCTGCAGTTGGATATTTACATCAGTATGCATCAACATATGAACTTTGATAAAAATATCTAGAAAGTTTCTTTGAGCCCAATGGAAAGACAGATGGAAGGGTGGAGGACGGACATGACAAAACTATACATGCATTCCTAATCATGGTGTGGCATAAAAAACTTGAATCTACATTATATGAGGATGTTTCCATCTATCAAGATTATACAAGCAAATTCAAAGAATTGTGGTCCTCTGCTTTCTGTGTTTTAGTGAATGGGATGCTATAATTTATGGCAGATTGTGTGTCAAATATGCACCCCTATCATATATCAATTTTTGAAAATTGGGTCAAAGGGGAAAAATCATAGCATGCTCTGAAACATTTTGTTGCAGGTAATGTACATGTCAAATATGAAAGTCCTATCTCTTTTGAATCAAAAGTTATATATACAATATAATATTTTTGAAAAGTAGGTTAAACTTCTAGGTCAAGGTCACAGAGTCAAAAGTCATGATATATTTAGAAAAGTCTTTTCACATGTAATAAACATGTATAATTTGAATGCCCTTTCTTTTCTCTTTCAAAATGATCAATTTAAAATGTTATTTTTTGGAAAGTAGGTAAAACTTTAAGGTCAAGGTCTCACTTGGGTTAAAAAATCATAGTATATTTAGAAAGTTTTGTGGTAATGTACATGTGAAATATGAAAGCACTATCTCTTATTATTCAAAAGTTATGACCAAGGTTAAATTTATTGTGACAGATGCACATACTAGCTGTCAATAAGATGGACAGACTGACAGACAAATGAGATTTAATGTCCCCTCCCTTTCCCCAAAATGGGGGACAATAATGCCCTTGCTGTTCTTGAGAAGAAGATTTATGATGGAAAAAATCCCCTGCATATTTCTTAACGCAAATCAATATTGTGTTTTTATGTCATTTTGTTTGTTGTTAAACATCCCTCTCAGGAATTTTTCACTCATATGGAGACACCACCACTTGAAAAATAATGAGGACAAATTAGATTTGAGGTCAACATTCATTTTAGGAGTTTTCAACCATTAAGGCGTAAAGAAATATTAACTCGATCCTTCCCCTCACCCCTTCCCAGACCCCTGTTTGTTCATGTATGCAAACTACTACTTGTTTTTACATTTAAAAAAAAATGTTTATACAAATAGTTTAATGTGGTCCATCTCTGAATGATTTTCATTCCTAATTCTAGTACATAGTTTAAAAATTTCATGAATAAAATGTCAAGTAATCTTATCATTGATGCACTTTTATAAATTTAAATGCAGTCATATTGTGAACATTTCCAGCTCATTAGGAGAGTGGGGATGACCTCTAGGGGTTCATAACCTTTATACCATTAAATTTACATAACATAATAACACAAGTAACAAAATTATGTATAGTCAAATGGAAAAAGTTTCCTACTATTTAGGAGTCACATGATCATTTGTCATTACAGGGACAGGGAAGTGGATTGGGAGATCGCCCCCTCAACCCCCCCCCCCTGGAATTTAATTGCAGGACTATAATATATACTGGAGGAAATAAAAATGACTTTGGATGCCTTAAGTGTCCCTCCACCCTAGAAAAAAGACCCAACCATTACTTCTTCTTTTTTTGCTTCTCAGGAAATTCTGGTCTGGAACCCACACCCCCCATCCCTCCCTCCCAGAAAAAAAAAATTCTGGATCTTGTAACTGAATGTAACGTTGATAACGGGGGATAACTCTTCAGAATGTGAAATTCGTCTATTGTAGCATCGGATGACCTTTGATCCTTTAAACTTGAACCTAACCGTTTGCATTTCAGACTATTTTACCCAAATCTATACCAAAACTTGTACTTACCGATTGTCATTATTTAGGCCTTGTCATCTTCATGAAATATAATCCAGTTAAAACACAAAATGAAATAATTCCTACTGACATATATGCAATGATGCACACTAGTAGCCTATTGCACGTGCAGTGAAATCTAAAATGATAATGCCAATGGTAAAACTAGTACTTAAGTTGGGTACGTGACGCAAGCCCAATGTGATGCAGGTGTTCAGATACATGTATAGTGCAAGAACAAATTGAAAATTATCATTTACAAAAGATGTTTTATTTTAACTTTGCCATCTAGGCCTATTTCCAAAAACAGGCAAATGTGTGTGTGTGTGTGTGTGTGTGTGTGTGTGTGTGTGTGTGTGTGTGTGTGTGTGTGATGGTGAGAGGGTGTGTGTGTGTGTGTGACTGTGTGTGTTGTGGGAAATTGATTGTGTATATGGCAGCTTTCAAGAAGTTTCTGCCTAATCAAATATAAATAAACTTTGCACATTTTGAAAAATTCATCAAAAACGCTTTACACTAATTTGAATAATATTATTTTTTGTTAATCTATATTAGAAAATAGATTTAAAAAGTTCCAATTACCGTACAAGTAGAATTTTTAGCGAGGATTTAATTTTGGCATTATTAGCGAGGGTGCTGACATCGCTAAAATTGAATACCACTGAAAATTAATTGCTTATTATTTGTAAAAGCTTCTTGAATTAGCATTTTAAAATCGCTAAAATTACTTCTCGCTAAAAATAAAATACCAGATTTTAGGTAGAAATCGCTAAATTTGCGTTTCGCTAAAATTTCCACTTATACAGTATGTGCCAAAAATTTATACCCCCCCCCCCCCCTTTATCAAACCTAATTTACATCATTCATTTAATTCTGTTGTTTAATTTCCGACTGGTAATCAATTACGAATATGAAATACCAATAAGATGGAGTCCCATGGATCACATGGTCACCAGCTGCAGATCTGTAGCGTTGTGGTTTTATATATTAGTCTTTGACCATAAAGCTACAGATCCTGTAATGCAAAAAAGGTGCAATTTACGGCGCAATATTTTTTGCCCACTTCTGGGGAGAATTTCTCCTCTTTCCAGCATCGGTTAATTAAGTACCTTTCACTCCCTAATTCTAGGCACATTATTTAACTAATCTGTATATTTTATCCATCTCCAATCCTTTTACAGTCGTCTCTGCACGTGATAAACTCGCTTGATTAAAATTATTTGTTAGATTGCTGAAAATTCACATCAAGTGAGTTTATTGCTGGTAGAGATGACTGGATAAAATATAAATGGCTGGGAGGTGGACAAAATATACATAATTGGCTACATATATGTGTCTTCAAAATTTAAACATGAAATATAAAATAGGAAACGGAATGCTAGAAAAATAAAAAATGTTAAAGAATTACCAAAAAAATATTGAACACTTTAAATTTTGATGCACCTTTTTTTGATTTGATTGTAGCGTTATTGAAAGACAAATATATAAAACCATAACGCTGCAGATCTGCAGCTACATGGTCACCTGAGCATATTATGCTACAATTTGATGAATACATGTATTATGTAAATTATTGAATTATATTGACAATTTTTCTTGGGTAAAGCCCAATATGAAGAAGTGTCATTAAGCCAAAAAAAAAAACCTGTCGCACTCTTTAAAATTTCAGGTATTTAGAACATGAACTATGACAATGCTTTCTATCTATTCTGTGTATTGAATAGACTTTTAATGCCGGGGGGGGGGCTTTCTCGAACTTTTTTACAGATAAATACTTTGATAGTGTTACAGAGACAATTAAGTGCCTCTGCTTAATTGGGATTGAACCCGAGGCCTCTTTGCTTTACCGAATAAGCTTAAGGGTTAACCCACTAGCCAAAGCTACATGTAGTAGGAAGCCGTAAGTGTGTCGTTTGTACTACCACAATAGGATTTTTGTTATCCAAATGTTGCTTATTTTCTTTTACTATTGCAGTGATGTACATTTATGCCATTTTACTGCATTAAAAAGCCATAAATTGGAGATCTCCCCGAGGAAGAGAAGATTTTTGATTGTTTTGTTTTGTTTTTTCCCTTGATTATTTCGGTCCCCCCCCCTCCCGTCTTTTGTTTCTCAAGGATCTATATACTTTAGAATGTTTATTTTCTTTTATTACGATGAAAAAAATCTTAATTGTTGATACTTTTAAGGGAATTAAATCAAAAGTTTAATAATATAAATATCATCAAATTATTATATAGCTTTACCTCATTTTACGATTTTACGTTATGAAAATTCATGCAGTTACGCACGCGTACACTGTACGTCAAAGTAAATATTCCGTCTTTGTCATGCGATGTTTTATATATTTATATACAGAAATATATGTCATGTTATACATCAAATGAAAGAGAAAGAAAAACTCTACAAGAATCAATAAAAAACTGAAAATGTCAAAATTCTTCGTTAAGGGAGGTTTTTGCTTGGCGCGTCACATTTGGTTCATGAAAATACCTTATAATCTCTTTTTTTCATTGAATTCCTTTAAAAAAACACACACGCATCCACATCCGTGGTCAAGTGCTCAAAAAATGAGTCTTATTACCTATTTCGTTATAAACCGTAGAAGTACAATGATGATTTTAGTATAACGGAATCTTAATTAATACATACCTAGAACTTGGAATCGAAACTCTGTCTGGCTAACTTTGAAAAATCACCGAATAAAACATATCATCACGCAGGGGTGGTGTTTGACGCAATATTGTCGTCAGTTTTATGGTGATACATTAGATGTTTTACATCAATAAGAAATCTGCAACATCTGTGATATTAAGTATTAAAAATCTTAATAGTATTTCTGTGTGAAAGTATGCATATTATTTTTTTTAAATCTAAGAAATTTAATCAGAGATCGATAAAGAAAAATTATCGGTATCAACCACGCAACATGTGTCAACACATCCATATCTTCCGGTAAGGAAAAAAAAGTGATTGAAAGATTGACATAAATATGTAGAGCACCAAGGAATATGAGACGCATTAAAGAAAACATGAATCCCATGTTCAGATCCCAGTTCCTGGTCTGTTTGGTTTTTGTAATTGGAATGATCTCTGCCGCCAGGCACCACAGTGCATCAGGTAAGATTTAAATGATATAAGGTATTGTTTTATTTCAAAGGGGCATGGACACGGTTTGAGCTAAAAATTTTCAAATTAATTTTCAATTTTTATCAAATTATTAACTAGTCTTACTAATGATCTTCAAAAATTTGAACTTCGGTTGTCGAGATACAAGACATTTAGAGCTCCAAACCTTTGTTATGTTAACATGGTCCGTGTCATATTTTGTTTACATAATGTTAATATATACTAATATATGTTCGTACAAAGCTGGTAATTTCAATAAAAAAGTTAATTCTAAATTCAGTTAGTTAGTTTCTAGTGATTTGCTGAATTCCATTTTGTTATGAATATGATATTTTCTATATGTAAACATTAACAAGGCTCGTGCCTTGTTTATGTTTATATAAACTTTAAGTTCTCTATCTTGTTTGTTAATAAACAAATGATGTTAAAATTTTGGCTGATCAGTAGATGATGCCATACCTAGGAATTGTAAAAATTAAAATTAATTTTTAAAAAAAAATAGTTGAAACTGTGACCTTGCCCCTTTAACTTCTTTACATTTTATTAAAAACACGCCGCACAATACATTCATTAGAGATTTTTTTCATTTCCTTTTTCCGACACGACGATTCAAAACCCGCAGTCACACCCGCCTTGGCCTCTGTATTGAACTGTCAATTGGACAGTTCCGTAGTGAAAATAGATGCATAAAATGATCGAACAAATTGAAACATGCAATACGTACCAGCAATTAGTTGTATTTACAAACACAGTCACAATCTGCGAAATACTGAATTTACACGAGATTATTGAAAGCCTTTTAACGTCGACTTATTTGTCAGTAGCCTAACCTACGTTTTAAAAAAATATCATAGTCACAGATACCATAAATTAGGTTATTCGAATATTTCTACATAAAAATTCAATTTTAACATGAAATAGGCCATGTGTCATATAGTTTGTTGTTAGATAACCATTCGCGTCTATAGCAGTAACTGGTGTTTTTTTTTTCGATAATGAATTCTGTTTCATGAGAAAGAAAAACAGGTTCATTTATAAAGGCGCATAATTAGTACGCATCGGAAGGGGGAGAGGGGGGGGGGTATATAAACGAAATTAACAATCGGTGATAGTTTACAGATAAATCGACATTACAAAATATTTTATCATATTCTTTTCAAGGTGTCAGGGACAGAATAGACGGGGTAGTACCAAATGTCCAGAAAATGTTTTGTCACACGTGTACTTTGTTGAATAGAGCTTCGGAGGAAATGATAAACTACTGTAGAAAGACTCTTTGTAAAGGCGCTCCTCGCAGGAGAATATCTTCACCGGGATCTTAAATCTGGTCTATTGTTGGCATCATTCCGGAGCTGAAAACCAGTGAATCAAATTTACAGCAAGCTAACAGTACATATTTACAAAAATACAATACTGTGCATAATAAAAATTTCTAATCAATAATTTAGTTGCAATGTTTCTTTTAACAAAAATCTGGGTACAAAACAAAACTGTGTCATGCATACAAGCACGTGTGACATGCTTTTGCAAATGATACACCCCCCCCCCCCCAAAAAAAAACACACGTCACCCACGTAAACTTACTTGCACATGTACATTGGAAATGAACGCTTGCACCGATTATTTTGAAGAGATTAAAAGACTAAAAAAAAAGTCTACATCAGTCTACATCAGAATCCATATATTGTTTTAATAATGTTTGAAATACGTTTTATCTTTATCGGAACTTCGTAATATTTGTTGATACATATACATGTAACACGCTCCTCATTAAGAAGTTGCAGTCTTTGATCAGCTAATCGCTCAGATGAATGCCTTGTGAGGGACCAATTTGATACTTACTGTCATAAAATGATTTCGCCTTTTCAAAAAGGTTATATTACCTATTTATTTGGTGATATATCACCTATTTCAGTTGGTAATAACACCTATTCATATTGGTGATAACACCTATTCAGCTTATAAAATTGATGATATCATCCATTTATATATTAAGTGATATCACATATTCGAACAACTGATACCAATATTTTGTCATTGATTCGGTTGGCATCACTTGTCGTCGCTTGCGCTGTTTTTACCATTTGTTTTGAGAAATTGTGTATTTTTGAAGGGGTCTGAACACAGAACTTTGCATTATTTACATCAGTTTAATTTTTAAAGTTCATTTAAAGTTAATCATATTATTAAGGAAAAATTAGTGCATGTTAGTACAATTTCTTCTATTTACTTCAATCATTTTTTTTCAATCATAGTTTAAATAAGACGTTTCCTTTCATTGCGAAACACAATAAACCAGTTCTAAAGACTATATGAAAGAAATTTTGATTTCTTTAAATATTCTTTTACGGGGTACAAATATCAAACTTAATTTTATACAACCGTTTGAAAGAACTTCAAAGAACATCCCATTGAGAGGCATCAAATGAAATTCGTTCAATGAAAAGATTTTAATTTCAAATGCATCATTCTGAGAGTTTTTAAGGTACATTGATGCTCTGATTAGAGAGATTAGTCCTTTACAAATTTGTCTCGTTTAAGTGCCTTTTTTGTCAATTTTTTGCCCTGCAAGCCATGCTATAATTGTTTGCATTTCATTCAGCATATACACTTCCTTTGGAAAATCATAAAAGTTAAAGAAAAATTTCATATGAGTGAGCAGAGGGTTTATGAACCTTAAATCAATTTTATGTAAATTAAGGAGTTGTTCTTCTTCCTGGCTGATGATTGGATATTGTTGATGTATTTGCCTGTTTTATTTTCCGGATATCCTTGCAGATTATGGGATTGTGTTTTCGACATTCATACGTGCGAATGTGTTCAAATAATGTGTATCCCCTTTTTAATTTATTTTTACTAAAAGTTCTTCTAAACCAAAAGATCTGTAACCACTATCATTATTTACAATGTAAACATTTTAATAATATCTCCACAATACATGTTAATACTTGGTATGCAGATTACAGAATAGAAGTCCCTATACCCATGTTGGACATTCTGTGGGAGAAAATGAAACTCAAGTGTTTAGCTTGTTTATAATCTAGATATCATTTTGACCACTAATGTAAACAATTTAATGCCTGGGTAAATTTGAACAATTGGGATATTTCCAATAAATGTATGTGCATAGCTGCAAAATGGGCATGGGCACTTGACCGACCGACCAACAGACAGCAGCAAAGCAATATGACGCTCCCTTCTTTGAAGGGGAGCATAAAAATTATATACAGTATTTTATGCAATTTATCTCTGCAGTACAAGGAACATTAGAAGTTTGCCCCCTTTTTATGGAGGAATAACACATCATCCTAATTTTTCATGTAAAAGTATATCTCAAATGGGCTAAAGATGTCATTTTTTTTAATTACAATGCAGTTGTTCCTTGGGACTCTCAATAGTTTGCAACTAACCATGAGCAAGACCTTTTTCAATGATATTATACTGTTAAATACTTGATCATGTGATCATGTTTTGGCCAATCAGAGAGCTTGGAATAATAGAAAAAAATAATACATGTACCGTATATATATAAATCGGTGTATGTATATATATATATATATATATATATATATATATATATATATATATATATATATATATATATATATATATATATATAGAAGGGAGTCATATATGCCCTTTTTCAGATGTCATCCCTTTCCTTATAAGACATACAGAGCATCAAGCCTGTCTCCTAAAAATTACAATTGTTATTCTTGGAAAATTATTAAACCAGTTGTCAAGGCATATAATTATACTAAATATGATTTAGCTCGTGGTATGAAGCCTGACATAAAATATGACTAGGCACTGAAGAGACAAATTGCAACTAAAAATGAAATAGAAGAAGAAAAGTGTTGAGTATATATAAGTGTTGCACTTCAGACCAGTGACCCAGAGATGTATACCATTGACACATTGAAATTTTGTGTCAGCTCAAAACTGCTATCCAGGTAAAATATTGTAACTTTCTCAAATAATGTTTTCAATATGTTGAATGCTTGCTGCAACCTGTTATAAAATAAATTATTGATTTCATTTCAATGTGCTCAACAAACATTGTTTTCTAAAAAAATTTTGGAAGCTGAAATATACTTAACAGTGAATTTTAAAACACTAGTGATTTAATTATGTTTCATCTGAGTATGACATTCTGTGCATCTTTTATTTCTGAAGATTTTGCTTGATTAATCAAAGTTAAACCTTTATAAATATTACAACAATATTAACATGTACAATGTATAATAAATTAGTAAAGTCATCATGCAATCTTTGTTGTCTTAAATGGTTTAACCACATGCAATCTTTAACTGTAACAAAACACACATATACAACAGCAATAATGAAGAAGAATCAATCAAGCATATGTTTCTATGATTTGGCTGGCATTGACAGATTGGATTAAAAAGTCTGGTATAAGAATTGCAATTGATGTCAAAGCTGTTATTTTTGGTAATCTGGAAAAAGATCACATGGCAAAAAAATTTATTATCCTATTAGTGAAGAAATATTTATTTCAACAGTCAAGAAAAAATAATAATATTGTTTTCAATGGTATTTTAAAATATTTAAATAATTAATATACTACAGAAGAAAAGTTGTCAGGAAATACATTTTATACAAATAGATGGTCCAAGTGGAAATATCTTTTTAATGTGTCTAACAGTAACTCTAATACTATTACTGACTGAACATGTATTGTATATTGCATAAGTTTGTATGTATGTAATTATTTAAATATATATTCTTGTGTATGTATTTCTCCAATGAGAGTGGGAGAGAGAGGTGTGTATACATACACAAGAATATGTTCTGCAATTACATAAATAAAAAAAATGAAACAGAAGTTATATCTTAAAGAACTTAAAGGGGCTTGAACACGGATAAGAGATTAATATTTTCAAGTATTTTTTTCAGTAAATTATTATGACTTGTACAATGCTTGATTTGCTGTATTTGACAACTGAATGAACATTCTGAATTATTGATACCAGGTGTGCATCAACAAAAATCACTCTTCAAAAGGCTAAATTAAGCAGCCAATCAAGTGATGAGCATGAAAAATATTTGTATAATTTATGTCAAACTTACATGCAAGATGTTTTTTTTTGTCTACTTCTTTGCAGTTGATATTTGAGTTTTATTAATGTTTACAGTCACATATGTTTACAGTCACACATGTTTACAGTCAAAGATGTTTACAGTCAAAGATGTTTACAGTCACACATGTTTACACTAAAAGATGTTTACTGTCACAGATGTTTACAATCACACGTCAATTGTGATGCTGTGCAGGATTTCCTTGTCATTGAATTTTTAGAGTTTTC
>NW_026918768.1:107500-146432 GCF_032062105.1 Saccostrea cuccullata | reverse complement strand
CTGTAGCATTGCACCCGTGCGCATGTGAATGCATGTGCGTTATGACCATATCATCTTGTCTACACTATCTATATATTTTAATATACTATATATTAAAGCATTCAGTCCAAAAGTATTAAAAATTACTCATTCAAGTGTATTTTTAGTTCCAAATGCATGCACGTGCGTGCACGTGCATGATGGCCATACCTTCTTTTAGGAGTCCTTTATATCTATCTATGTTCTAAATCTCATCCTGTTTGGTTGAAAAACAAGGGAGTTATAGCCATTTCAAGTTTCAGCCAATCAGATTGCAGCACACGTGCATGCGCGTGATTTCATGAATTTTTTCTATATCATATTGTAGGATATCCTAATGCATGTCTATGCTTTAAATTTCAAAGCATTTCGTCAAAAAACAAGGGAGATATAGCCATTTAAAGTTTCAGCCAATCAGATTGCAGTATGCACGCATGCGCATGCTTTCATGAACATTTTTATTGATCAGGCTGTAGATCTTCATAATGTAGGACTATGTTCAAAATTTCAAAGGATTATGACAAAAAACAAGAAAGATATTGAGACTTTAGTTTCAGCCAATCAGAGCGAAGCGCACGTGCATGTGCGTGAGATCTTGCTATTTTGACCATGTCATCTTGTCTATACTACTAATGTATCCTTACATTATGAGTTTCAAAAAAATTCATCAAGAAATAGAAAAGTTATGGCATCATCAATAATATTGGTTATTTCACATGTTGCACGTGCGCGCTCTTTCCAGCACATGTGCATGTACGTGCTTTCATGAAAATTCTTATATATCAGGCTGTAGACCTTTATAATGTGTGACTAAGTTCAAAATTTCAAAGGATTATGCCTTAAAACAAGAAAGATATTGAGACTTTAGTTTCAGCCAATCAGAGCGAAGCGCACGTGCATGCGCGTGAGATCTTGCTATTTTGACCATGTCATCTTGTCTATTCTACTAATATATCCTTACATTATGAGTTTTAAGAATTTTCATCAAGAAATAGAAAAGTTACGGCAATATCCATTATATTGGTCATTTCACGTGTTGCACGTGCGCGCTCTTGCAAGCACGTGCGCGCAAAATGACCTTCGTTTGGCAACTCTACATAACATGCCTACTGACCCTAAAAAGGTTTCACCTAAGTCAGATGTGTTGTTTACAAGATCACTCGTGGACAAAATTTTCCCAGGAAGAAGAAAAATAATAATAACTAGAGCAAAGCTCGTTGCAAAGCAACGAGTAGGTCTTCCTTCCGGTTTTGACCGGAAGTGACTTCAACACCAGAAAGCAATGTGATAAGTCGTCTACAGTGACTTTATAATTTCAATTTTGCATCAAAACCTTCAAAATAAGCTATTTTTGGCTACTTCCGGTTTGACCGGAAGTGACGTCGACGGCGAAAAATTAATTTTTATGCTCCTAGATACATATTTTATCCAAAATCGTGTCAAGAACGGCAAAAAATACGCGTTTAAAGACTACTTCCGGTTTGGCCGGAAGTGACGACGGCGGACGTACTTTGACGACGCCAAAAGATTAATCTTGACATTTTGAACAACTTTGCTTCTTTGACGTATTACAAATTCTCAATACTTTTTGAGATATAAAGGAAACTCGCTCGGCCCCTATAGGCCCCTCATTTTAGGGGCCAGCCCTTTTTTGGATATACCAGTTGAAAGAACTTGTAATTCTACACTCCTTTTGTTCTACATGTCTTAACAAAATATTTCTAGGTAAAAAGTTATCGTAGAAAAGGTGTTAAAAATTTTGAAATTCTTGATAGGTCTATTTTCGGGCCATAGCGAGCGTCGGCGCCTCGTACTTCCGGTAGTTGTGATATACAAAAGGCACTTCTCCAAAGGTTGCTCTAGCATCCCTGAAAATTTCACACTTCTATCTTAAATGGTTTTTGAGAACATTGCCGGACAAAGTGACCCTCTATAAATGACAAAATCGCAGAAATCTCCAAACCGGAAGTGACGTCATCAAAACAAAAAAATATATACCTAGATTTTTTGATCTTCTATCAATCCTGAAAGTTTCATGAAAATCGATTAAGCCGTTTTCGAGAACTCGCGTGCACAAAATATGTAAGAAAAAAAATAATAAAAACTGTGGAAAAGAAACCTAAGAATAACAGAAAGGTCTTCCGCTGAAGACGGAAGACCTTAATAACTAGATGAGATCTCGTTGCGAGCAACGAGTGGGTCTTCCGTCCAATTCTTGAGGAGATGAGATAAGATTTTGATTGCAATTTTTATTCTAAAATAATGATTTACCACAATCTGTAAAAAGACATTGAACATTTGAGACTTTTAAAAATCGGTATTTTGCCCCTAACGGCCCCTAATTTTAGGAATCCGCCCTCTTTATTCATATCATCTTAAAAATCTTAAGATTTTGAACATTTTTTGTTCAACAACTGTTCAGAAATTCTTATTTGTTTTTGAGCTATAAGCAAAAGATATAATTAGGGGCCAACCCTTCAACTCCTTAATGGGGCCGTTAAGCAAAAAATGAAAGGTTGCATATTGGTCAGAACATTATTTTGCACATCTTTTGTTCAATATTGCTTATCAAAATATTTCTCCATTTCGAGATATAAAGCATCAAAGATTTGGCATTCTGGCCCCTTGTGGCCCCTAATTATGAACTATACGACATAAAAATCATAATATTTAGATGTAGGTGTTTGAGATGAACATCTTTGCTTCAATAATGTATAACAAAATATTAACTGATAAAGAGTTATCGCTTGAAGACTTTTGGCCCCTCTTGGCCCCTAATTTGAGTGCCCAGCCCCTTTTTCAGGATCTCATCTTAAAGCTCTTAAGATTTTGAACATTTTGTGTTCAACAACTGTTTAGAAATTCCTTTTCGTTTTTGAGCTATTAGCAAAAGAAATATTTAGGGGCCAACCCATCAACTCCTTAATGGGGCCGTTAAGCAAAAAATGAAAGGTAGCATATTGTTCAGAACATTATTTTGAACATCTTTTGTTCAATATTGCTTATCAAAATATTTCTCCATTTCGAGATATAAAGCATCAAAGATTTAGCATTCTGGCCCCTTGTGGCCCCTAAATATGTTCCATACGACATAAAATCATAATATTTAGATGTGGATGGTTGAGATAAACATTTTTGCTTCAGTAATGTATTACAAAATATTAACTGATAAAGACTTATCGATTGAAGATTTTTGGCCCCTCTTGGCCCCTAATTTGAGTGCCCAGCCCCTTTTTCAGGATCTCATCTTAAAGCTCTTAAGATTTTGAACATTTTGTGTTCAACAACTGTTCAGAAATTCCTTTTCGTTTTTGAGCTATTAGCAAAAGAAATATTTAGGGGCCAACCCTTCAACTCCTTAATGGGGCTGTTTAGCAAAAAATGAAAGGTTGCATATTGCTCAGAACATTATTTTGAACATCTTTTGTTCAATATTGCTTATCAAAATATTTCTCCATTTTGAGATATAAAGCATCAAAGATTTAGCATTCTGGCCCCTTGTGGCCCCTAATTATGTACCATATGACATAAAAATTATTATATAAAGTTGTAAATGGTTGAGATTAACATTTTTGCTTCAGTAATGTATAACAAAATATTAACTTTAAAAGAGTTATTGAATAAAAACTGTTGGCCCCTTTCAGCCCTTAATTTGATGAGTCAGCACATTTTTCTTGATATCATATTAAAGATCTTGATATTTTGCACAAATGTTGTTCAGTATGTTTTTACAAAATATTCATATTTTAAATGATATGATACAAAATGTCTCAAAAAACCACTCATAAAACGTGTCCTAAATTTTGACCCCTACCGAGCTTCCATACTAGGCACTTCCGGAAAATATCCTGACCCAGGTGCAATATGGGAACATGTCCTCTATCATCATTAAAAATTTCAGCTTTTTAGCTTGAGCCGTTTTTGAGTTCCATCACAGACAATGAGGTCCTCCAAATTTTGATCAAAGGGCGATAACTTCCGACCGGAAGTGAATTTCCAAAAAATAATTTGCCGGAATTAACTTCAGATGATAACGCATCTACCGTAAAAATTTCAAGCAAATCGAACGAACCATCTCCGAGAAATCTTCTGCACAAATTTTGTAAGAAGAAAAAAGAATAAAAATAATAATAATAATAATAATAAAGGTAAAAAAGAAACCGAAGAATAATAGAAGGGTCTTCCGCTGAAGACGGAAGACCCTAATAATAATAATAATAATAATAAGAAACAGAGTAAAAACAATATGTTCCCCAACTTCGTTTGGGGAACATAATCATTCTACCTTGACCTCAGTACGCATCCATATTTATATATTTAGCCATCATATCTTGTACTTTTTAATTTCTTCTGTAAAATAGGTGAAATTAGACTCTCTGTTTGTTGAATTCTTCTCTTAAAATGTGCTCTGTCAATGGCATAAGTCATCCATTCACCCTTTCTCTCCTCGATAGGAATGAAAAAAATTTCTATATTGTCACTAAAATGAACACGTTTTCGAGATATATACAATTTTTCTACACCACTAAGTAAATTCTCCATATTAAATATCAGTCTAATATGGACAGTATTTTTTTGGCATAACTCTGCGCTTTAACAAGTACTCCTCTGACCCCCAACTGTCAGCAATATCATAACCGTGCTTGATCACGGTCTGAAAATCTTTGATACAATCTGCTTTGTGATCAAACCATTGACTTTCTTGTAAAACCCAAGTTTTCTTTTCAGACTCTTTCGATAATCTAAGTGCACTCCAGGCGACAATTTCCCATTTGTACTGTGTCCTTTGACTGTCCATAGTGAAACTAGTGCTAATTGTAACGGGGACCGTTACAGATGTTCCCCAAATGCTCCCCAACTCCCTTTTGGTGCCGTCATGACCATATCATCTTGTCTACAAAATCTATATTTTAAATACACTGAATATTAAAGTATTTAATCCAAAATTATTTTAAAAATACGCTCATTCAAGTGTATGTTTGATTTTACTCATTTCACGTGCACGCACGTGCATACATGAGCATGGTGACCATACCTTCTTGTAGAAGTCCATTACATCTATCTATGTTCTAAATTCCACCCCGTTTGGGTGAAAACTGAGGGAGTTATAGCTGTTTAAAGTTTCAGCCAATCAGATTGCAGCACATGTACACGCACGTGTATGCATGTGCATGGTGACCATACCTACTTGTAGAAATCCATTATATCTATCTATGTTCCAGATCCCATCCTGTTTGGTTGAAAACCAAGGGAGTTATAGCTGTTTAAAGTTTCAGCCAATCAGATTGCAGCACACGTGCATGCACGTGTTTTCATGATACTTGCTTTATTTCATGTTGTAGGATATCCTAATGCATGACTATGTTCAAAATTTCAAAGGATTTCGTCAAAAAACAAGAAAGATATTGAGACTTTAGTTGCAGCCAATCAGAGCGAAGTGCACGTGCATGCGCGTGAGATCTTGCTATTTTCATCATGTCGTCATGTCTATACTACTAATATATCCTCACATTATGAGTTTCAAAGCATTTCATCTAAAAATAGAACAGTTGTGGCTATATCTATTATATTGGTCATTTCACGTGTTGCACGTGTACGCTCTTGCAAGCACTTGCGCGCAAAATGACCTTGATTCCGCAAATCTACATAACATGTCTACTAACCCTAAAAAGGTTTTACCTACATCGGACGAACAGTTTACAAGATCATTCCCGGACAAAAAAGTTCCAGGAAGAAGAAGAAGAAGAAGAAAAATAATAATAATAATAAGAAACAGAGTAAAAACAATATGTTCCCCAACTTCGTTTGGGGAACATAATAAACGCTTAAGCCAAAAGAAGAATTATTTTTATTAGTGAAAACCCATTTTCATTGGACTAAGTGTCAAAAAATAAGTACGTAAATTAAATTCAAACTTGCACACGGATCAAATGGGGGCTTTTTAAAATGGAAGAGTCAATATGTCCAACAGATGTTTTCAAATATTGCCATTGCATTCTACTCATTTGTATTCCCTCAAAAGTAGGTAAACCGCCTTGAAAACGCCGAATATCAATCAATCTCTTCTGATTTAAGCTACATATAGAAACATAAACATCGTTAGTAAGGGGGAACTGATCAGTATACGAGCACATCGGAAACGTTTTGTTATCATCATTTTTCCATCTTACGATATCCGTGGTTAAATCAATGCCATTTTGTCTTTTCTCCAGCCATAGGAGATTGACACAAAGCAACACAAGAACTGCCATTAAAATGATAAACATTGGAATCATCCACACTTTGTCCCTCCAACAACGTTTGAGTGTTGTTCTACATTCTTCATCACAAGTGTTATCAATCAAATTTGTCATAACCGCAACACTCTCCATTTTTTTCTACCCCAACTATTTCTTGGCCAATTCAAAAAGACTGAATGAAGAATTAACAATCCCTTTTATTCTTTTATACTCCTCATGAAATAGCATTGGTCATAAACAACGACCAATTACTTTAGACACTCTTTTTATCACTTCACTTTACATCTGTACATTTTATTTTAAATCATATAAATAAAATGTCGGGTGTTTTAATTATAGATTTAAGACATACATCTATAATTATACATTTCTTATACGATTGTGCGATGGCGCATGCTCAGATGTCATTTTAGGAATTGCACAACCTTGCGTCATAAATCTATAATTGGCTCTCCGCCATTTTTAAATACATCCAAAAATAAAAACATCCATATCTATAAAGGTATATATGCAGCACATAATTTTATTATTTCAAAACTTTTATGAATTTGTCCTCGTCTTACAGGTGTATAATACAGCTTCCATGGGTGATCCTTTTATTTGCTGGATGGGGGGGGGGGGGGGGGGGGGGACTAATTTGACAATACTTTTGATAACAAGTTGACGAAAAATATAATGCTAGAATAAGGATTTTTTTTCTCAATTAATGTATAATAAAAAGCATAGCTAGAAATCAGGAAGATATAAGAAAAAGGAAATGTTAGTAATTATAAAATATGTCAATTTTGTAATGATCACTGTATTAAAGAAGATGAATATACCAGTAATATTTTGCCTGAATGTCCTGTTGATTAATCTCAAAAATGAAAATATATATTAAACCATATATGAGATGTCCAAATATGTAGGGCACGCCAAATTCACAAAAATGAGCTATAAACATAGCTTCACAGTCGATAACCTAGGTTAATCGGTTGTAAACAATAGTGAATCTAAAATTATTTTACATATGTAAACCATAGTGCGATTATCTATTTACAACCGTATACTATACTTAACACCGAAAACAATCATTTTCAATTACAAAACATAGATTTTCTGATGAATAAATACAGTTTTACGATTTGTAAACTATAGTTAAGAAACCGTTAACTATAGTTAATGATGTTATAAATATAGTTTCACGATTTGTGAAAGTATGATTAACAACTCCTAACTATAGTTTACAATTTTAAACTATGGTTTACAAACTTGAATCTTTGTTTAGTTTATCAACAAAATCTATTGTTTAACGCTTTATTCAGAGAGATAAACTTAGATTTGCTTTCATAAACTATAGTTAACGACTGTTAAATATATTTTACAGATGAAAACTATAGTTAACGAATTTTTTACTATAGTTTACGATTTGTAAACTATTGTTTATGGTCAATAAACATAGTTTATCAATTGTGAAACTAGGTTTAGCTCATTTTAGTGAATTTGGCGTGCCATAAATGTGTACAAGCTTACTCAATTTATTCTCCATGCAATGGAATTAAGAAATAATGAATAATTTAATTTATATGTATACACCATATTATGTATGATAGTTATTTTTTCATGAATCAATTGATAGTTTAGAATTCATTCTGTTGTTGGTGTTGGGGAGTCTGACAGATAGAACAGATGCAAAATTTATTATTTAATATTTTCACCACTAACTGTTCTGAAGAGACATACTTGTTTCAAAATTTGATATACAGTCAAGAAATAAAAAAAAACTAATATGCTAAAAGATACTATTTAAAAGAATATTTTAGTTTTTCGTAATTGAAGAAAATAAAGTGGTTTAATTATCTTAAATTTGTTTAGTTAAAACTCCATTACCTTTTTTTAAATATTGGAAATCAGTAGTAAAGATCCTCCTTATGAAAAATGTGAGATTCCGTTTAGAAGATTGACGGATGCTAGTCCATATTTTTTGGATGTAAAACTCCTCATCTAGATATTAAATCCATGTAAAGCTCTGTTTTCAAAATTTTTGATAGGATTCAAGTCCAAATCCATGTGGTGTGCCAACGATAAACTTTGTGATTTTATATAAATAATTCACCTTTAGGAGATTTCCAAAAAACATGGCGTCATTTTTGGCAACGTCATTGTATAATGTAAAGTATTGAATGACGTAAATATCTTTTACATATTCTTCCTATGACGTCATATCCATATTCATTGTACGACGTCATTTCCATATTTATCAGTTGATGTCATTATCGTTCATGTATATTCATGACCTGACGTCACTTATTTCCAAATTCATCACATGACGTCACTCATTTGCATATGCAAATCCACATCCAGACAACCGTATATGCAGCAAACGGTCCGGACAAAATCTTGTCTACAGACAGACGGACATGGTGATTCCAATATACCCCCAAAAACTTCATTTGCGGGGGTATAAAAAGTAACATCACTTTTTGATCAGTTTACTGATGTATGGTCTGAGGATCCTGGCTATACCCATCTGATTGAACATGACATTCAGATAAACTCAAGTCAACCAATCAGAGTTAAATCTAATGCAATTCCATTTTCAATGAGGGGAATAGGTGAAAGGGAAGTCGAGAAAAATGCTGGAATTGAATGTCATTAACCATCAGAAAGTCGATTTTCTTCTCCTGTTGTCCTTCTGAAGAAAAAAGATGACACGTTTTGTTTCTGCGTAGATTTAAGAGCTATCAATGCATGTTCACAGTTCGATACAGAACCGATGCCAAATGCAGACGATATCTTTTCAAAGTTTGCCAACTACAAGGTATTTTCAAGGATCGATTTATCCAAAGGCTACTGGTAGGTACCATTAAAATCGTCAGCTAAACCCAAAACAGCGTTTCAGACATCCAAAGGCCTCCTCCAATTTCGAGTGATGCCTTTTGGTTTGGTGACGGCACCGGCAACTTTTTCCAGACGTTGTTGTACGAAATGTCAAACATTGATAATTTTATCGAGGAGATCATTGTTTTTACAGAGGACTTGAATCAGCATTTGGAAGTTCTTCACGAACTCTTTACCAGGCTGAGTAACGCCAACTTGACATCAAAACCTTCAAAGTGTGCAATAGGATGCTTTGGCCATATCGTAGGTGAGAACCAGTTAAAACCAAACCCAGACAATGTAAGAGAAATTTAAGAGGCGCCAGCCCCAAGCACTAAACGTCAGTTAAAGATCGTTTTTTGGACTCCTTGGAAGTTTCTATAAAGTATAAATGTTTCACGAGTTAATTAATGGATGAGTTGACTTAAACGAGATGTATGCAGCTTATCATATCGTTCTCAATTTATTCGGATACTTAATAGAACTTCATTCACATACTGTTACATGATGATTTCAATAAGAAAGGCAAATGTTCTATTTACAGTTTGTGTACATATGTACACAATATTACAAACAGCACTAATGTTGTTCGACATCAAATACTCGACACATCAGTTCATCTGCCTACACAGATCAGACACCCATCTGCATTAAACCCCAATGCAGAATTAAACTGAGCATTACTTCAATTTCACTCCTGGGGGTGATCACACATATAGGGATTAGGGATGCATAGGAAATTGCACAAAGCAGTCATAAGAAAATCTCCCAAATTACCTTCAAATGTTCCAGATGCCCTGAATTTCTCAATATTTGGTAAAATACCATCATCTGTGAAGAGGTCATCGCACTTCTGATGGTACCTCTGATGGTTTTCAATGATTTCTTCTACAGTACATTGCCTCGTGTGAAACTAAGGTCATTAATATCGGAGAATGTATAACTCAAACAGTTGTACTATGATGTGTGAGATTGATCATAGAAAACATTTTGTAATGCATATGCCACTGAGAAATATAAACAATTTCTTTCCTCAGGTTTATATAAAAACTGCAGTCTTAGCTTTTGATTTCGTGGTGTCTTGCAATGATAGCAAAATCCTTTTACAATATGTTATATAGAATATATGACGGAAACGGAAAACAAAAAATACCAATTAAGTATAAAAACCATGACAATTTCTAATGCCTGGATACCCATCGTTTTTTTTAACCTAAAACATGTGTTTGCAATTAGAAAATGTATTGCAGATATCCCAATTCGCTTTTTCTGCAATAATTATTGGAGATATGACAATTTTCCCAATATAATACGATTAACTTTAATCTTTAACTTTAAAAAAATACTGTAGGCAAATTTCCTAACTTTGTGGATTCAGAGATACTTTGATGAGTATTTTTGATAACTTAACTGCTAATTTATAGATCAGACTACCTTAAAACCTGTCGATCAAATTTGTCTTTTACCTCTTTCTATTTAGATACAAAGTTCTGAAAAGCTTCAGAAATCGGAATGTTCCTTGGAATGTCCATCTTCATTTTCTTCTCTATATCCCCCTTTTGACGAAAAACTAGTCGCAGGTCTCTTCAAAATAATTTGTGCAAGTCGCTTGATTTCGTTATATGATTAGAAATTCTCAGCATGAAACAAGTCCAATTGACCTCAACATGGGGAAATAATGCATAAATTTCTGTGCAGAATCGATTGCTCACAGCGCCAGTGAAGTATTGTATGAACAAATTGACATTGCTGGTAATCGTTTTTATTTGTATTCAGTAGTAGTCACACAACACTTAAAATATAATGTGCCTTTGCCTGTTCCTCTTCCCTGTTTTTGTTTTGTTTGGGGGGGGGGATTCGATCGGTTTCCTTTGCAGGTGATATCCCTTCCAATTCTACCAGTCCTCTTTTTACAGGTTTTCTTTTTTCCCTAAGGAAAATCCCAGACCTCAAATTTTGAACAGAATCTTTAGAAATGGCAACTAAGTCTTCTCCGCTTTTAGGGTTATGTTGGTTATTTCAAGGTGGTGTTGCTCTTTGACGGGCATTTGTGAACATCCTGTTTGAAAACCCAATTCTGTGCCAGGGGTTCTTTAAACGGCGATGGCTGCACAACATTTTGTTTCATTTTGGCGGCTTTATTGATCTTTATTAAGAACTGATTCTTCTCTAGTTTGGATCATACAGTACCGACCAGACACAACCTAACAGAAAGCGAACCCGGAGCGGACCCAAAGCGATCCCGTAGCGGACCCCGAGCGAACCCGAAGCGGACCCAGAGAGCGAACCCCAAATTCAGTAACGGTCCCAGAGAGCAAACGCGTGTTGTGTATTTCTTTACAGAGCTGTCAATCAGGATTAGCGATTAACCAATCAGCGCATCAACCAATCAAAATAGCATATTGATCTGTCGATTGAGATATAAGATCGAACGTATTGATTTAATTCGACTTAAATCCAAGCACTGTACATACAAGTAAAACGTGTGAATGTGCTGTGTTAATCTATTGTGATAATTAAAATATTATTAAATAATGTAATGGGTAGCGTATTTGGCCATGCCTACTATAGCCGAATCAGAGGGAATATTGGAAAATGGACTCTTCCAATGGGCTATTCACCCCTCTGAGTAAATAGAATAATCCGTAGATATATAAATGAGACGCTCGCAGCTGCTAGGCATTATGCTGACGGAATCAGACTGAATCAGTTGTTCAGATAGGAAGATAGAAGAAGAAAGCGCAAGGTAATAAAGGCATTATTTGAGAAATAAAAAAGCAAAGGTTAGAAGCGCATTAGTGGAAAGTGAACAGTCTAGAGGAATTGTGGTGAGGTACCAGGGCGAAGTAATTCTGTATAAGGGTGAAAGAACCTGGTACTTCACATTACAATAGGAATTCTGGCTGTTCCAGGAACACAGTGCAGGTTACCTTGCTTATGAACCACGACCTACCACTTCAAGTTTAATCTATATACGTTGAACGCTCGATCAGTGTAAAACAAACATTGGTGCTGTGCGATCACATTGTATCTAACGTTATTGACGCCCTAGCCCTAACTGAAACATGGCTTGGAAGTATCATAGACAGCATTGTGATAGGAGAACTCGTACCAAGCGGTTATGATATACTTCACGTCCCAAGAAAGAACCGTGGTGGTGTTGCCCTCATTTTCAATATGAATCTTCGTACTACTCAATTACAGTTAGATTCATTCAATTGCTTTGAACACAACGAATGTACGGTATTTACACAGAACTTTCGTATATGTATTGTCTATCGTCCACCGTCGCAAAAGCTCTATGTATTCTTTGAAGAATGGTCGCAATATTTGAGTCGTGATGCTGTACATGTATCAACCCACGAACTCATTCTTACCGGATATATGAATTTCCCTCTTGACAAGGCTACGGATCCAAACTCTAAAATGTTCATGAACTCGCTTGGAGAGCAACATGTTATGGATTCTACTCACGTGCGCGGACACGTACTTGATGTTTTCATTACCAGAGACGAAAGCACAACTCTAGATTCCACCCTAATCGTTGTTAATCAGCACATATGTGACTCAAAGGGAATTATGGATAATATTTATTTTCAGTACATTACATTTTTGCAAGAAAACGGTACTCGAGTCAAAGTACAGGATAAATACGAAATTCATAATACAAATCATGTTCAGATCGGGATCGGCATTACAGTATAAAAACATTTATTTCCCGGTAACGTCAGAACATCTTTCTTCACAGTTTTGGATACAAGTTCAGTTTTCCACAATTTAAGACATATTCATATAAATAGAGGTAATTAAGTATGTAAAAATGAATATGATTACCGTCGAAATTAATAAACATAATATGCATTTATACAATCATCATGTATAAATACCAGTTCGAATTTCCTCGGCATGTCACAGCAAAGTGTAAGACGGGTTTTTAGAAATATCTTGCATGTTATACAGGAAAACGCAATTAACATTTTACAAGATATGACCAGTCAAAAGATCTTTGCAGTGCTTACCCCTCCATGCCACCTCATTTTTAGAGGTCCTTTGGTTTGCTCTGCTACCAATTTATATTGTTGTCAGTGGACTTATGACCTCGATTACTGCTCGTTATCTTCACATTTCATGCCAAATATAATTGATCTTCATACATGCACCCACCTAGTCCTATTGATTCCAGGTCAAAATAAATCAGAGGGTTTTCCAAGGAAAATTCTGCTACTTCTGGGGCTGTCTTTAGCACAGGAGCTGGAATTTCTATAGCTATATCATCCTTAATATTGTTAAGTCTGGGATCAGTAACTTACTAGCTCTTTCGAAGCTGTTGTTTGCTCCCTACAATAAAATGATTTTGATTTTTTATCTAGTACTCTTCGTGACATATCATGTTATCCATATGATAACATTATTCATATTAAGAAATATTTAAATCTAGAAATCTTATTATTTACAGAAGCTCAAGATATAAGTTTAGTATAAAAACTGCATGTCTTCATAAGCCTAGCAATGTTAGACATTTGTATGCAACTACCAATAGTTCAATGTGGACATTTTTCAGCAAACTAGTGTTCATTTTCCTGGCCTCATTCCTTTCCAGCGAAGAAAAAACAGACACTTAACTGTTTTAAATAAAATCATGAAAACTACTTCATTTTGTATACTACTAGGATCTATCGAGTATATTTACAGAGAGGTTCATTGTTTTCTTACCAGATATTCTCTGTTTGCACCGATGATCAGCGCATTAGTCCTTTGTTTTGTCTCGATATTCTTCTGCAAAGAAAATAAAGCAACACGACTATATGTTTAAAAATCTTTTTTTTTAATGAAAATATTTGTATATTAGTCTGTTTGAATGTGTTTTCTTACCATACGTATCTTATGTCAATGTTTTTGTTGACCTCTCCTTTGAGTCCTTTCCTTTTCTTTTCCTAATGCATTGAAGAATTTCTGTAATGAAACAAATGGTACATAATTCTACTTAAATACTGGATTTTCTTCTACAAAGTGTGTGTTTATAACGAACTGATCATATTTCTATATCGATATTATTCTATATATGCTCATCAACAATTCTTCAAGCACCTGATTTAATTTCAGCTGATGTTTCCTTTTGTTTTCGATTTCTCTCTGCAAATAAACATCAACACGTGTTTTTTATTTACAAATGGAAGAAGAGAAATTTAAATGCAGCACAAAATAAGATTTTTTTATACTCACTTAAGCAATACTTATTTCTCACAATTTATAGAAGTTAACGATTCAAGTCAATGATTAAGACTGCCTATATCAGCTATAGTATTGTAAAAAATTACTATATACATACCAATAGTTCAATGTGGACATTTTTCAGCAAACTATTCAATTTTTCGGACTCATTCCTTTCCTACAAAGAAATAAGATGTGTTTGTGAAACACTGATGCCCCCGAATGTCAACATAGCAAAGATTAAACTTTTTATGAATGCAAATTTATTTATTGGTACTAAAAGCAAGGTATTCTCACTGGAAATCAATTATGAAATTTGAAAGTAAGCCAATATTAATTTTTTTTTTCAATAAGTAAAAAAAATCTTCATGGTCAAAAGTTCAACGTAATTGGTGTCAAATGAAAGGTCTTGCCACATAAAATACTTATTTACTTATGTATAGCAAGAAAGTCCTAGCCCTAACCGTTCAGAAGTTATGGTCAAATGGTCAGAGTTCTTGCTTTCAAATGAAAGCACTAGCCCCAGCCCTTTAAAAATTATGGTCAAGGTTTCCTTTTTAAAGGTAAGTCAATTTAGAAGGTCAGAGGGTCAAAGTTCTTGGTATCCAAAGAAGGGTCTTCTCACAAGGATTACATATATGAAGTATGAAGGCCATATCCCTTACCGTTCAAACGTTATTGCTAAGGTTAAAGTATTTTTTCACAAGTACGAAAATGTATAAGTCAAGGTCATAGGGTCAAGGTTGTTGGTATCCAATGAAAGGTCTTTTAACAAAGATTAAATTGTGAAGAATAAATGTTTTGGAATCTAATGTTCAAAAGATATGGCTAAAGTAAACGTTTTGAAATATTCGTGTAAAAGCGGGTCAAACTCCACTGTCAAATTTGGTGGTACCCAAAGAAATACACAAGTGAAATATGAAACACATAGCTGCACTAAATTAAAGGTTATAGGCAAAGTTAGAATTTTAGCGGACAAACAGACAGATTGACACGACAAAAACTATACACCCACAAAACTTCGATTGAGTCCAGACACAAACATACAAGTGTCCGATATGAGGAACACCGACGGATCGGGGTTTTTTCTAGTCATTCCCAGTGTCATTTTCAAAGTGCGGGGTCTTTTTTTGACAAAACGATTGTTGGAGGTTTACAGAACCGATTCCCCTGCGTTATTTGATTTTGCAGTGTTCTTGCGTTGAGTCCGATTAACCTTTCGGTGTGGGATTTTCTAGATCGCAGGTATATCGTTTTATAAGCATCGTGTTCACGGAGTATTCTTTTCTCGAGTAAAACTGATATTATCTCCTGAAGTGTGAAAAAAGATATTTTTTTCGAGCCCGGTTAACCAAATCTACTCTTTAACTCTGTCGCTGCTAAGACTGACAGGGCTCCTCGAGATCAAAATTAATAATTATATACTAGTATCTTGCCGTCTAGATAAGATCTTCCTGTTCCCCCATATAGCTTACACAGGATGAGAACCCACCATTCAGTCGACTAAAGAGTCACTGAAAAGACCCTTTCCCGTGATCATTCAGTTACCAATCAGCCGTTTCTTAACTGTCAAAACCGTAATAAGCCGTAGGATGTTTAAGCTTTCGATAGACTTCGGTATTTTTATAAATTGTGATTCGACTATCGGATCATCATTTTTTTAAGGTCTTCACCCCGTAATGCATTTTAATATGCACATTTTCAAAAGTGATAATTTTATCTCAAAACAATTTTTAAAAAAATTAAAAAAACAATACTTGTTGTTACACTCCAATAGTTGTACAAAGGGGCATAACTTGTGTAAATTTATTGAATTACAATTCATTATTTACCATTTACGAGTTGCGAGTTCATGTAAAACTATCCTGACTGTTATGAATGAAAATTAATTTTAACAATATACATACATTCAGAGTGGTCAGCACGGATGAATTGAGGGAGATTGAGCCTTTCCACGACGAGACCTCCACACAATTCGCTGTCAGGATAGAGTCTGTGGGTGGGAGGGCTAAATCCACGCTCTCCCCCCAGGGTTTACATGTGACACTGCTGGATCCCTCCAGCGATTCTATCAGCAGCTCCCGTCGTTTTGAGTTCGGGGATTCAATGATGTCAGAAGCCTGCAAATATTAATGAAAGACATAATTTAAAGTGAGATTTTATTCCAGTGTCATTTTCACTATACAAAGTAGCTGCAGATCTGTAGCGTTATGGTTTTATGTATTTGTCTTTGACCATAAAGATCAAACAAAAATATATAAAACCATAACGCTACAGATCTTTAGCTGTATACAAAGGTGAAACACAGAATATCATTTGTAATTCAAATCTTACATTTATATCAAACATTTTTATGATGTGATTTTTTTATGATGCCTTTCATATGTGTGTTTGTTTATATGGAAGGGGGGGCACCTTTCTCAATTTTCTATAATGCAAATGCGTACAATTTCCTTATCAATTTTATGTAAATGAAAGAAAAATGCTGTCATTTTTACTGCTCAAATGTTATATCTGTTAGATCTGTATTTTGTAGTGAACTGACAAAAGCAAACTTTATGGTCTTTGAATTAAAAGCATAAGTTTGAATTCAATTCATTTACTTACTCTTTTCAGGATCCCCTTAACCGAGACGGTTCTTTTAGTCGGACTAAGGAGAATCTCGTCCACAGTTTGAGTGGGGGATGCAGAAACCTGTCAAGGGTGTTTTGGTTCACTTCAAACTTGCCACACTGGAAGACCTGAAATATAAGAATTTGCAGGTTTTATATGTATGATATAAATTATTGATATGCTAAGTGTGTGTCGCTTTTTCTTAGCTTACCTGAGCTGAAAGTTTTAAGTGAGCTTTTCTGATCACCCATTGTCTGTGAACTTTTCACGTTTTCAACTTTTTCTGAAGAACCACAGGGCCAATTTTAACCAGACTTGGAACAAAGCATCGTTGGGTAAAGGGAAATTTAAATTATTTGAAATCAAGGGCCAAGTCCCCTTACAAGGGGAGATAATAAAAAAAATTCAAAAATAGGGTGGGGTCATTAAAAAAATCTTCTCAAGAAATACAGGGCCAGAAAAGCTGAAACATGTTGAAGCATACCGAGGTTACTGTAAATTCTAAATTGTTCAAATCATGACCCTCTCGGATAGGGCAGGGCCACAACAGGGTATCCAAGTTTTTCATAGAAATATCAAATATCATCTTCTCAAAAACCACTGGGCCAGAAAAGCTGAAACTTATGTTGAAGCATCCTAGGGTATTGTAAATTCTAAATAAAAAGTAAATTATTGAAATCTTGACCCCCCCCCCTTCCCAAGTTTCTCAGATGAGTAATTTGGCCCATGGGCCTCTTTTTTGACACATTAGTACTTATAAGGTCATGTAAAGTGATTTTGTAAAATTTAAACAATTTTTTATTACAGTCACTTTTAGTGTTGGAATTCAAATATTAAAACCTGAATTTATGATAATTTTCCAAGCATTTGTAAACATAGTTTGGGAATCTGACAAAAATGATTTTACCGCGACGGGGACAGGTAGGTGATTAAGTTCCCGCAGAGGGAACGCAGTTTACCTGTCTCATCTGTCCAAATGCGGCGTTGTGATTATATCTCGACGGAGCGTGGGAAATACGGGATCCGCGTTGCAGATACAGTTCTGTAAGCGCCTATAATTAAACATGTTTGAATCAACTCCCGATTTACACCAAGAACAGTGCCAACACAATAAAAAGATTTAATACAATGTAGTACAATAAAAGTTAAAAACAATCACTTCTCACAGGAAAATGCAACATTCAAAATAACGTTAATTAAATTCTTATATTAATTTTTAAAGGGACCCCTAAAATGACACTTCACGTTCTGAAAAACATCCAGATGAGACGGTTTGCTAACGGCACGCAGTTTGGAACCACATACGTTGTGTTTTCAGACACTGCCTACAGAACAGTCAAGGCCTTGCTAATACTTGAGAAACACCACCAAAGCTGTCAAAGCTGGTCAGAATAATGTTGTCCTAAGGTTGTGACATTGTCTGATGACACTGTGAAGATTAACCAGCAATCATTTTTTTTCAACTTCTATTACTTATTAGTAAATAAATCATATAAATCTACATATAAGTACTATACAATTTCAGTATTCAATTACAGTATAATAACAAAATTGTGAAATTAACTTTAATCATATTTCCAAAAATTAATATTAATAATACAGCAAAAGCAATGGCACTCAGTGTTCAAATGCTTACATAAGCGTAAAAAAGATTACTAGGCCATCTTTACACATTGAAAACTCAATGGATTTATCATCTATTACCCGAACATGACAGGCCAAAAAGGGATGCTCACTCTTCCTTGGTATCTAATCCCACCTCTGATGTGTTTGACATCCGTGTAAATTTCCTTTGCTCCTATGTGGTCAAGCTTAATAGACAGTTGAGCAGAAGAAGTAGTGAAATCTCGACAGGAGCCAAGGTAGGAACAAATTAATTTTAATCGCTATTACAGCTCAACATCAAACCGTACAATGTAAATTCGTATGAAAATAATAATGGAATTATCGGAGCACCATTGTCATGAGTGGTTCTACAATATTCATGAATATCCTCCTAAACTTCCATGT
Organism: Saccostrea cuccullata; assembly: GCF_032062105.1. Taxonomy (NCBI): domain Eukaryota; kingdom Metazoa; phylum Mollusca; class Bivalvia; order Ostreida; family Ostreidae; genus Saccostrea; species Saccostrea cuccullata. The sequence continues at coordinate 127,482 of NW_026918768.1, read as the reverse complement.
TTGTTATATTTAAATTTCAGATTCTGCTTGGTCTTATTTTCGAGTCCCTTTAGAATTATGGTTTAAACGGTACCTGGTGAAAACGGCACCTGGATTATGCTAAACGGCACTTGGTCAAAATGGCACTTAGTCAAAACGGCACATGGTCAAAATGGAACTGTTGAAAAAAAGAAATTATATGTAATTATAATTTGATATATATTTGTATGTGAGTTTATATAAGTATATACTATATTTTTTTTCTTAGATAGAATGTTCTATCGTTCTATGAGTTGACAATAGATTGTCACTCCATTTAGGTAAGACAGAATCTATTTTATTTGGTCCTCCAAGAAAGCTGAAAAGTATCACAGATTTTAAAATTGTGTGTAATGGTCATATAATTAAAGGTTCTGACAGTGTTAAATATTTAGGAATCTGTATTGACAAGTTTCTTTCATGTGAAAATATTGTTTTAAGTATCATACAAAAAGTTCATGCTAGACTTAAGTTTTTATATAGAAATGCATCCTGTCTTAGTACACATTCTAGAAAGACCCTATGTTCTGCCTTGATACAATGTTATTTTGACTATGCCAGTTCTTCTTGGTATTGTGGAATAAACAATCAACTCAAACACAGATTACAAGTAACCCAGAACAAAGTAGTACGGTTCATTTTAAACCTTAGTCCTAGAGAGAGTATTTTTAATAATATTTTAAACTCTCTAAATATGTTAAGAATGGAGGATAGGGCTAAACAATTAAGATTAAATCATGTTTTAATATATATCATGGTAATGCACCAGCTTACCTCCATGAACATTTTGTTTTAAATAATAATATCACAAGAAGTGCAACAAATAAGAATTTTATTATACCAAAGATAAAAGGGAAAGAGTCTTCATGTTTTTTTTCTATAATGCAATCAAAGATTGGAATACATTGCCGTTGGAGATTAAAGAGGTAAAAACAAAACAAAGTTTTAAGAAAGCTGTAAAATCTTATTTATCTTCAAATACTAGTGTTACTACATAAAAATCTTGTCTAATTTTGTTGTTTATTTATTTTTTTAGTATCATAAGCATTTTGTGATAACTACCAAGACAAAACATGCTACTGTAAACATGTCATTTTTCAAAGCATTATGCTATACTCATAAAAGTACCTGCCTAAATTCCAATGTTTATGTAATTTTGTTATTTTTTGTTTACTAACATGGCTGTTATTTGAGGACCCCATTGGAAATAAGCTTTTTAATAAGGCTTTTATGGGCTATCCTTAGGTAATATTTATCAACTGTATGTCATGCAATGTATTTAATAATAATTACATATATATGTTAAATTGATCTTTCTTAATTAGCATAGTGCTGAGATAATGTGTGTGTATTTCTTTTTTCTAGTAGTATGCTAGTCTTTAATGTTTTAATTTGTTAATCATGACATTCTGTGATATTTTTACCTGAATAAAATGAAATGAAATGAAATGAAAATGATATTGTCCTACGGACCCGGTTTAACGATAGAATTCGTTCCGTGTATTCGTAATGTAGCAGAAAGAAACACGGGCGATAACTCGCATAGTGCATTTACTAGGAACAATCTAGAGAGTTCCGAATGTAAACATGGAAGGTAATTTGAATCGAGAGAAAAACGTTGAGAAAATTATTTGGATTTTCGTATTTATGGATTATTTTTTGGGATAAAAGGCATAAGCAATCTCAAGAAGGTTTGTTTTGATTATTTTGGTAGTTAATCCCAGTGCAAATTATTTTATATTCTTCAAAATCGTTTCGGAGCAGATGCGCTCCGATTTGCTACATTATTAGTATATGGGACGTATTCTAACTGTGGCGAGGGCCTGTACCGAGACACAGATAGATTTTTCTAACTATTTTTTTCTGGGAGGATCCATTTTTTCCAAAAAAAAAAAAAAATTAATCCATGTAGACACTCGAATAAGTTTTTTTTTTAGCTCTACTGGTCAGAGACCAGAAGAGTTTATGCGATAGTAATGCGTTCGGCGTCCGTCCGTCTGTCTGTCTGTAAACAATTTTTCAAAATGCTACTCTTCCTACAGTTTTGATCTGATTTCAATATAACTTGGCACACAAGTAAACTACACTAAGATACATAATTCTGTGTATCGGTTTTTTTGATTTCGACGAACGGTGTTGTCGTTGTTCCTAAAAATAGAAATTTCTGTGAAATTCTTTCAAAATGCTACTCCTCTTACAAATTTGGTCTGATTTCAATATAAATTGGCACTGAAGTAGACTACACTAAGATACATAATTCTGTGTATCTATTTTTGATTTCGACGAACAGTGTTGACGTTGATACTAAAAATAGAAATTTCTATGAAATTCTTTCAAAATGCTACTCCTCCTACAGTTTTGGTTTGATTTCAATATAACTTGGCACACAAGTAGACTACACTAAGATACATAATTCTGTGTATCGGTTTTTGAATTTGACGAACGGTGTTGGTGTTGTTACTAAAAATAGAAATTTCTGTGAAATTCTTTCAAAATGCTTCTCCTCTTACAAATTTGGTCAATATAAATTGGCACACAAGTAGACTACACTAAGATACATGAACGTGTTCTTCTTTAATACGAAATCTTTCAGAGGGATTTGTACGACGCTTGCAAAGACAGCAAGGGTAAGATCTAGGTGCTGGATTTGATATTTTTTTCTATTATAATTAACAATTAAAATATGAAATAAAAACAAAAGCAAATACAGATGCAACACCCCCCCCCCCCCCCCTTCAAAAAAGACAAAAAGAAAATAAATGATCAAAAAAATGTTCAGTGTCAGACCTTATTGAAATTGAGTAAACGAACGACCATTCGGGCATCAAAAAAACAATGCAGTCTATAAATAGATCGGGGTCGTGTGTGTGTGTGTGAAGAAGCACGCCCTCTGGATGGAGAAAATTGTGCAAATCTTTTTCCAGAATTCCGAGTAACGCAAGCGCACTTGCAGTTTCATCCTAACGTAACTAGTCAGCCCGGGGGCTGACTAATGAATCATATTTATTTATAGAATTAGGATGGCGGATGATTTAATTATAGATGTATGATGCAATATAAGGACTTGTGGTAGATTTGGTTACCTAAAAGTGGTGTGATAAGGATGATTGAGTATGTGTACTCAATAGTCTAAACGTGCGCAGCGCATGGTTTTGCAAAGCTGTTTGCTTTATCATTTCCTAAATATAGAACGTTTATGTCAGCATAAATTTTTAATATTTATTAAATAAATGTGTTTTCAAGGAGGGGGTGATAATATTGTTTATTGAAAACAGAAGAAGAATGGCGATCAGACAAAGTTTAATTATAAGAGACAACGAAATCCCTCGATTAGAAGATTGGGATCAAGAATTAACGAGGCTGGGGTGTGGCAGCCATTTTCAGACCATTTTAATTTCCTTTAAAAGAAGAGCTCCATATAAAGATATAAAAAAAATGATCAAATTTTAAAACTAAAATGTATTTTTTTTTTTCTTGCCAAATGATAGTAGACAGCTTAAGATACCGTATTTAAAAAAAATAAGTTAAATCTGGTGGTTAATTTTTGGTTAACTTGTTGACCCCCCAGCCTCCTTAAAAGAAGAACAGCGACCACCAGAGAGACTGCGGTGGGTTAGCGGTGAAGCTGTTTTTGTATTTGACCGTGAATACGAAGAGAAGAACGAAGAAGAACAGAAAAAATAGAGTCATGATTAATGACTAAACCCAACGGCCGTTTTAATGGCCACTAAATATTTTCGAAAAGATACCACTTTTACAGACGTATGGTTTATGTTCCATGATAGGCTAAAAATAATTCTTTAGGAATTTTAATACAGTATAGTATTATTTTCTTATATTGAAAAAAAATATTTAACATATTAAATAGACTTTTTCCAAAAATTATCGTTAAGGAAAAGGTATAAAAAAAAAAAAAAGATGACAAAGACTAATTCGGCACGAATAAACGATGCATGGAAAATAACTCGGTCATGATTACTTTAATATTTGGTATTTTGAGCGCTTACTATACATGTATCATGAGAGATCTTTCTTTTTTTAAAAAAAGAAAGAAATACATCAATTTTATTTTTAGAAATATTTTATATATGAAGAAATAAAATATATATAAAAATTATGAAATCCAACTAACAGAACATATATATAAGTTTATGAAGAAAAAAAAGTAGACAGATGCCGTAGATATACAGACACAGAAAAGGAATTAAGTAAATTATTTTGATATATAACTTGTAAAACAGCATAAGGAAAACATATAATTTCTTTGATAAAATAATATTTTTTTTTAATTTTAATAAAACTTACCAAAAAAGAAACAAAAAACCAACTTATGAGAAATGTAAGAAAGATAACTCCGTCAATTTTGCATGACTGTCAAATTTTACGTTTACTTTTGGAAATTTGTTTTACATTTTCACACTTTTAACTTTGGCAATGATTTTGGTTGAAAAATCCCAACATGTTTTTCTTAACTTGCGCTTTTTTTAATATCCAAAAAAATATAAACCACAAATATAGTTTCTTTATAGTAACTCCATCTTCACCATCATCTTCATCTTTCTCCTTCTCTTCTTCTTTTTCCTATACAACTTCTTTTTCTTTTTTTGGAAGTTTTTTCTTCTCTTCTCCCGTTTCTTGCAAGCTACATTTTCTCTTGCTATAATATAAAAGTGATTTTAACTTAAATATACAACGTAAAAATTGAAATGTAACGAAAAAATTTACACATCTAGTGAAAAAAATATTTTAAATTTACTTACCATAATGTTAATGAGATCTTAATTTTCTTTTCGGGTGAAAGGTCTTTTGCGTTTCTAAAAGAAGAAATATTGAATTACTTTTTTAGTTTATATTAAGTATACAAAATTATTTTTTGATAAATTAGGGTAGAAAAATAGATAACACAATTACGGTATTTTACTGTTAAATTTCATACCTGATTGAAATTTCCATTTTTTTTTTAAAGATACTAGTATTTGAATCCTCTGGCGTCTAAATGAAAAATGTTGAAGAGAACGGAAAACAGTCAATGATATCTAACATTTTACGGAACTTAACTAAGACTTTTTTTAAATTAAAGTCTACATCATTGAAATATTTTTTGAATACGATTTCAAACGAAATAATTTATTAATGGGTAAATTATGGATATGACATTTGTATTATGTATTACACAACATCTTTTTTTTATTTGTACACTTGTATATAAAATTTATTTTAAGAAAGATAAAAAAATAATGTTGAAAAATGTGAAAAAAATCTTTGGATACTTCATTTGAAAAATAAATAATTTGTAACTTTTTTATCATTATACATGCTAATGCATATAAGAAAATGAGCATATTTTGCGAAGGTGCTTGGTCTTTATTAAGGCAAATTAGATTTATAAGGAGTTTGCAAATACTTGAGGTATGGTTATACAAAGTTAATTTACATAGAAAATGAATTAAGGGTGTTTATATCCGCTCAATATATTTGATATATATGTATGTGGCGATGATCTCGATAAACATATTTAACGTAAACTGTGAGAAGTTATGAATCTAAGACTGAACGAGTTAAAAAAATCGTGTAGCTTGATAATCAGGGCAACATAGTATGTACCAAGTCAGCGTGAACATTAATACGAGTAAACGTGACCTCAGATCACCTATCTGTTGAAAACTTAATACGATAGTAAAATTTCCCCTCTGCTATGTTTATATAGGAATGATAAACACATTAAATTTAATTAATCACAAACAGTGTTTCCATTCATTGTGTTGGTATTTTATTGTCTTTTGTTAAATATGAGGTCTTGTAGTAGAATGAATGATATACCCTTAAATATTTTAAGTGTGAAACAAGAGGCCCATGGGCCACATCGCTCACCTGAGAAGCTTTGACAATTCTGTCCTTTACTAGATTTACCCCTTGTAATACATATTGTGACCCCACCCTACCCCACTGATCATAATTTAGACAATTTGAAATCTACACTACCCCAGGATGCTTCCATATAAGTTTCAGCTTATTATGGTATTTTGTACCCTTTTTAAAAAAAAATAGAAAATACTTATTTACAGCCTGTAGAAAGAAAAACAACTGGTGAAGGATAAGTGTTTTTGTGGTGGAAAGGAAAAAAGAAAGAATGAAAAAAAAAACATCAGAGTAACCTTCCTTTATTTCACTGAATCCAAGCAAGATGGGACGTCTACTGTCGTAAAAGACACTCTGCGAGCAATAATGAAATTGAGTCCAAATCTGCATGTTTGAGTTGTCTTCTTGAAATGTTACCTATAAAACTTAAACTTAAACATGACATAGCAGAGGGGAAATTTTACTATTTGTGCAATGTGTGGACCTAGGGTCAGGGGTTTATGTCACAGTGTTAGGGGCACTACTGATTATTGCTGAATATTACTGATTAGTTGGAATGCAATATTGTTCCCCTACCCTGGGTATGGGTATTCAGTAACCAAGCTAAGCAACTGCTTAAAGACGTCGACAATTCGACGTTTACACGACGTTTACTTGACGTTGAAAATAAAAAAAAAATTACAAATAGATAACGTTATATTTTTATTTATAAAATGTAAATCGGTTATATAAATATATATAAGAAACAGTTTAATCAGTTTGATATTTAAATATGTATTTCAAATAGGCAAAAATTTCATGTTGTTATAAAAGAAATTGTATTAATGGGCGGATAACTCTAATTCCGGTTCAAGACAGGAAGTGTTACGATTAAAGCGCGGGCTTTTGAAGGAAGACAAAGGACAAAGGAAAACGAAGAGACCTACACGATCTGAGCGAAGTAAGAGGTAAACATTATAATAACTGTATTACTGACACAGAAAAGTAATGTCTAGTTTTAAATTATGAAGTAGAGTTTATATGTGAAGCACGAATAAAGGTTATTAATGCACAAATTGACACGTAAAAAGGAGTGTTTACACTGAGTAATTGCAGCAAAGGGATTACACGTGTGTGCATGTGATTGTTGTACGTGAAGCTGATTTCAGTTACGCATTATATAGATCAATAACTTGGTAGTGTACGATGCAACTTGCATGTTGATCTATATTTAGATACATAAATTAAAACTTTATAGGAAGTATTATTAATATAGAACAACATATACCATGCTACACTTATATTTTGTATGTGTAGGTCAGATCAGAATCAAGAGATAAAACAAGCGCGGATCTAGAGGGTGTGTGCAAGGTTTTAAATAATTAACTGTTGGGCTTGGGTCGGTGATTTTTTTTTTAATTTGATTAAAAAAATTGTGTTCCAGGTTAAATCAACATGTGGTGTATGGGGCTAGTAATTTTTTTACTTTATAAACAGGTTTTGACCAATCGCCCAAATGGGATATAATAGTCCGTTTGGGATATAATATCCCATATGGGCTATAAGTTTACAGTGCAAAAATTGATTCTTTTTTTTTTGGCAATAAATGTCATAAATCCGCATTTAAACGCAGAAAAAGGAATAACTTTTGGTAAGCAAGTTTTTCTGCAACCCTACCGTTTGTTAGATTGATCCTCAAGAAGTTAGGGAACTTCCGAGGGTTGTCCTGATGCGGATTTATGACATTTATAGCCAAAATAATAATTTTCAATTTTTGCACTATAAATGTATAGCCCATATGGGATATTATATCCCAAACGGTCTATTATATCCCATTTGGGCGATTGGTCCCAACCTGATAAAATAACAATTTAGTGTTCAGGTTAAATCAACATGCGGTGTATGGTGTATAAATCATTGTCTTGTCATGCATGGCTGATACAATTGTGTGACTTCATTAATCGGATTTATCTTTCATTTTGGTCACTGTGAGGTCACAATTAATGAGTATTTTTTTGGCACATTAGCAAATATGGTGTTATTTAGTATCAGTCATTTTGCATTTAGCGGTATATAGTTTAACCGACGTGAAATGGTCCAAGCTTATCAGAAACCATTGCATCATAATTCATATAATGATATAGTTATTATTACTTATAGTTTGAACTACCAATTAACAGATTCGATGTAGACAATGCAATGAATTTATTATAACGTGCATGTATATATTATAATGAAATATTTTATGAAAGAACATTTCAATATATTTTCATAGAAACTTCAGATGACAGAGTATATGAGATCTTATATGAGAAGATGGAGAAGGACAAATGCTCAAGTAGCAGCCATAATTGAAAGCAGTTAAGACACAGATAATGAAATTCCAAGTCAGTTAGGACATGGTGAAAACTTGGTCCAAATGAATTAGATGAGGAAATCATATCGAGAGATTCAGACGACACCTAACATACTGATGGAGCTTTAGAATGTGGAGATAATGAAGAATTTGATACATCTTCCTCTGATTCTTTAGAACTATCTAGTGATGGCGATGACATAAATACGTGTAATGCAGAGGAAAATGTCAGCCTTGAAAGTGAATTGAGAGAATGGCAGTGTAAACACAAAGTAACCCGGGAAGCTCTAAACCATCTCCTAGATATTCTGAGAAGGCGAGGCCATAGATTACCAAAGGACTTCCGCACACTTATGAAAACCCCTCGACAGATCAATAGAAGAGAATTATGTGGAGGTGAATATTTGTATTTTGGAGTTGAAACAGGTCTATTGAAAATTGTTTCTTGTCATTTTGCCCAATTTTCTGGACTAGGACTTCACATCAGCTTTAACATTGATGGAATACCACTTTTTGAGTCCACAAATATTCAGCTTTGGCCCATACTTTGTAGTGTGAAGGGATTTGAACCATTTGTTGTTGCCTTTGTTTTGTGGGACTTCAAAACCAGATTCTTCGGACACTTATTTGTCAGATTTTTTAAATGAGTTGAGAGAACTTAAGAGAAATGGCGTAAGCTATAACGATGAAACATTATCAATATCGTTTTCCTTTTATCGTTTTTCAGATCCTTTTTGAAATGTACAAAATCTTTCAATGGATACTATGGATGTGAAAGGTGTTTAATAAAGGGCAGATGAAACAACCGCGTTATATTTCACTCAGACAGGATGCACACTTTGAGAACTGACGATAAATTTCAGAACTTTGAATACAAGGACCATCAGATAAACCGCTCTCCTTTGCTAGAAATTGGAGTTGAATGTATTAAAGGATTTCCTTTAGATTATATGCATTTAGTGTGTTTGGGAGTGGTTAAGAGAATTTTATTGTTTCTGAAACAAGGACGCAGAGAATGCAGATTGTCACAACAACAGCTGACTTTACTTTCTAGCAACTTGAAAAAACTTAATGGAAAAATACCGAGGGAATTTGCAAGACAACCAAGATTTTTATAGCATATTTAGATATATGGAAAGCCACCGAGTTTAGGCAGTTTTTGTTATATACAGGGCCATTGGTTTTGAGGTCTGTCTTGAGAAAAAAAGTCTACAACCATTTTCTGACATTGACAGTTGCTATGTCTATCCTTTTGGACTCTAACGGAACTAAAAGAAATGAATATTTGCAGTATGCAAGAGATTTATTACAATATTTTGTTGAACATTCACCAGCCATATATGGAGACACTTTTTCTACCTATAATGTTCGCTCTCTCCAGCACTTACCAGATGATGTTCAGCACTTTGGCACTTCATTAAATGAAATTTCAGCCTTCCAGTATGAAAATTATCTATTCAAGTTAAAGAAATATGTTCGAAAATCTCAAAATCCAATAGCCCAGATAGCCAAACGAATGAAAGAAACAGAGACATTTCCCAGCAAACAAATGCAAAAAAAGTTGCATATTACACTTTTCTTCTACATTTGAATTTATCTCATTAATATATTTTATATGTATGTTATGCAAACCTCACAAAGTTAAATATTTTTATAAATATGTTTTGCATTATTAGCCTTGGCAACAAGAAGATCAAATAGTGATGGATCAAGATCACCTCTAAGTTCTGACAGAGTTCATAGGTCACAGTCGCCTCCATCGACAGATAGATCAGTTTCACCACCAAAATCCAGCCGAAGATCAAGTTCACCTGCATGGTCCAACAGAAGTCATCAAAGATCAATGATCGGAACAAAGATCACATGGAAGGTATAGCAGGTCAAGGTCACCTTCATGGTTGGAACCCCTCGCCAAAGATTACCTACAAGATCTGACAGATATTTCCAACATTCAAGGACACCTGCTGCTTAAAGATCCAGTAGATCTCATCTAAGATCAAGGACACCTACAAGATCAAGTCAATCATCATATAGCAGACCTAGTAAAGCAGGCAGTCTCACTGTTTTTCCCCTTACAGAAAAAAGTAAGTAACTCATAGAATATTCTTTTTGTTCACAAGAATGTTAACAGGTGATTGTATTTCATGATAGAATTTGTTATACATTATATTATTATAATTGTTAATTACTTCAGCAGGCAATGAGATCAAAAAGGAATTGATGGATTTTTTTTTCAACAGAATTTCAAAGAAAGACCATATTTTTGCTGACGGAAATCAGGGACCTGTTGGTCGATACAACGACCTTGTCAGCAAATACAATTTATCATTGAATGAAATGCTGACTGACGTTTTTCATACCAATTGTTAGTCCATTATTTATACACTGAATTGACCACGGATTTTTTCCGTTATATCATGATTATGACAACGAGCACACGGCGGGTGTGACCGGTCGGCAGGGGATGGTCACTCCTCCATGGCACCTGATACCACCTCTGATGTTTCGGAGGTCCGTGTTTGCTCTGCTCCTATTTTGTATATTTGTTTAATGGACGTTGAGATTGAATACTGTTCGTTATTTCCATATCCTTCTTCTTGCAAAACAGTCGGAGAAAGGAAGCCAATTCACAACTTCTTTCCACTGAATTTAATTTCTGTGTTATAGACACAACAGAGGACTTAAATTCAGCAGAAAGAAGCCTGGAGAACAAAGATTTTAGAGCAAAACTGGTATGTCTGTGAATTAAATATCTCATCTGATACTTTTGGTACATTTTTATTAGCTCTACTGGTCAGAGACCAGAAGAGCTTATGCGATAGTAATGCGTCCGGTATCCGTCCGTCTGTATGTCTGTAAACAATTTTTCAAAATGCTACTCCTCTTACAGTTTTGGTCTAGTTTCAATATAACTTGGCACACAAGTAGAATACACTAAGATACATAATTCTGTGTATCGGTTTTTGATTTCGATGAACGGTGTTGCCGTGGTTACTAAAAATAGAAATGTCTGTAAAATTGTTTAAAAATGCTACTCCTCCTTCAGTTTTGGTCTGATTTCAGGATATTTTGGCACACAAGTAGACTACACTAAGTTACATGATTCTGTGCATCGGTTTTTGATTTCGATGAACGGTGTTGCCGTTGTTACTCAAAATAGAAATTTCTGTGAAATTCTTTCAAAATGCTACTCCTTCTCCAGTTTTGGTCTGCTTTCAGTATAACTTGGCACACAAGTAGACTACACTAAGATACATAATTCTGTGCATCGGTTTTTGATTTCGATGAATGGTGTTGCCGTGAGTACTAAAAATAGAAATATCTGTAAAATTGTTTCAAAATGCTACACCTCTTACAGTTTTTGTCTGATTTCAATATAACTTGGCACACAAGTAGAATACACTAAAATACATAATTCTCTTTATTGAATTTTAATTTTGATGAAAGATGTTACTGTGGTTACAAAAAATAGAAATATCTGTAAAATTGTTTAAAAATGCTACTCTTCCTTCAGTTTTGGTCTGATTTCAGGATATTTTGGCACACAAGTAGACTACACTAAGAACATAAAGAGACTTTATCAACGATCATTATTCTATTTAATGCTGTTTATAAAGTTTCAAATTCCAGCAACTTAAGTACTTTCCCTTCCTTTGCTATAAGTTCAAACCAGTAGAGCTTCAGAGACTTCTGGTTGTAAACAAAAGGGAAGAAATTACACTAATCATATTTCAAGCTAAATTTACTGAATTTGTTTTTTCATGAAGAAGACAATGTTATTGAAAGTTGGAGGCATGGATGAGGCAGATGGCATGAAAAAATGCATGCAAAGGTAAATATTTAAATTCAAAGAAAAGTTCGGGGTTTTTTTTGGGGGGGGGATAAAAACACGTCACGGTAGCCCAGTGGTAGAGCGTTTGCTTCGTGATCGGGAGGCCCGGGTTCGATTCTCGATCGCGGCGCCGCGTCATACCTAAGACGTAAACAAAGGTAGTGATTGTTCCTTCGCCAAGCGCTCGGCACTAGAAGTGAAAATCACGGGTCTTTCGGATATGACCTTAAAAACGTAGGTCCCGTGTCACGGTAGGCGTTGGCACGATAAAGAACCCTCACTGCTCAATGGCCCTGAGTGCCGAGTATAGGTCTAAATTTGAAGCCCTTCACCGGCATCGATGACGTCTCCATATGAGTGAAAAATTCTCAAGAGGGACGTTAAACAATATACAATCAATCAATCAATCTAATAATTCTCATTTTTTGTCCAAACGGCTGTCTGTCAACGGCACCCAGTTCGGAACCGCATACATTGTGTCTTCAGACACTGCTAACAAAACAGTCAAGGCCTTGATCATACTTGAGAAACACCTCAACACATCAAAGCTGAACAGAATTATGTTGTACTGAAGGTTGTGACATTGCAGGATGACACTGGGAAGACTGGCCAGCTATTAGTTGTTCAACTTTCATAATCATATAACACTATATATAAGTACTATACAATTGCTAACACAAAACTCAGTATAATAACAAAATTGTGAAATTAACTTGGGTTAATATTTCCAAAAATTAATATTATAGTTTTGGTTTAATCTTTAAAGCCTGGCCACGTTTGACAGCAAACTTCAAAAGATTACAAGGCCATATTTACACAAGAAAAAGTACACAGATTTATCCTAATTCCCGAACATGTCAGACCAACGAGGGATGCTCACTCTTCCTTGGCATCTGATTCCACCTGATGTTCTGGACGTCCATGTTAACTTACTTTGCTCCTGTCTGTTAAAATTTAATAGACTCTTGAGATAAAGGAAGTGCGAAATCTAGAGCCAATGTAGGAACAAATTAACATTAATTGCTAATAGAGCTCAATATTAAACCGTACGATGTAAACTCGTGAAAAAATTATAATGAGTCTGAAGGGCCCCGCTCGACAGGTGCCATATTCATCTACATCTACATCGTACGTTGGTCCGTCATCTTTGACGATTACTCAACGGCGCAGCGCTTTGACAACATTGTTAGAAAGATTAAAATGTAAAAACGATTAAAAGGTAAAAAAAAGGGAAGTTTTCAGCTCTTCTGTCAGCAACCAGTCCGGTAACCGTAGCGGCCCTGAGACTTACTAATAGAGGTCTCCCCGGCATTGCCTACTGACTTCACTAGAGCTTACTTGCTCCCTGAGCCATCAAGAAGGAAAGTGATGAAAGCCCCTGCTTGAAGTTTACCAAGTCAGGGGCCTCAGCAACAGATGCTGGTAAAGTGTTCCAGGTTATGATAGTCCTCAGGTCCTGGGGAAGAAACTGAACTTATAGATGTTGGTTCTGCATTGATGATGCTGGAATCTGTAGGAATGGGTGGATCTGGTTCGACTTGACGATGGAGTGACATACTGAGATAGCGGGATATCTACCACGCCTTTCCATGATTTATAAAACATGGCGAGCTGTGCCTTGGTCCTACGACTCTCTAAGGATTCCCAGTGAAGACTGTCTAGCATGTCTGTAACACTGCTGGTATTCCTGCATCTATTTGTGACGTACCTAGTTGTTCTTCTCTGGACCATTTCAAGTCGATGGATGTGATCCTTTGTGTGGGGATTCCATACTGAGGCACTGTACTCCAATGTGGGCCGAACTAGTGCCATATATGCCTCTGTCTTGGTCCTCTCATTGGTGATATGGAGGTTCCTACGTTAGAAGCCAAGAGTAGTGTTCGCCTTCTTAACTGTCTTATCAATATGGACCCTCCATGACAAGTTGGTAGTTATCCATACCCCTAAATACTTGGTGGTCTCTACATTCTCCAACATCTGACCTTTCAGTGAGTAGCTGTAGAGCTGCGGGTTGCGGGAACTGGTGAACACCATGGTGTTATACTTGTCTGGATGGAAATCCATTCCCAATGTTTTCTCCCACTCCTGTAGGTGATGTAGGTCTTGTTGTTGTTTGCAGTCCTCCCGACTGTGTATCTGGCGATAAAGGACACAGTCATCAGCAAATAATCTCACATGGCTATTAACACAAGATGGCAGGTCATTGATGAAGATGAGGAAGAGCACAGGCCCAAGCACACTCCCTTGTGGGACTCCGCTGATGGCAGGTGCAGGCTCTGATGTGGCTCTTTCCACCACCACTTGCTGGGATCCCCTGGTCAAGAAAGAGCGGATCCATACATGAGTGTTACCGCGGATTCCACTGTGGTGAAGCTTCATGAGAAGTCTCATGTGGGACGCGGTCAAAGGCCTTGCTAGAGTCTAATACAACCATATCATGTTGGATACCTTTGTCCCATGCTCTTGCCAGGTCATCAAATAATGTGAGTAGTTGGGTCTCACAGCTCCTTCTTGCCCGGAAGCCCTGCTGCACATCTGATAATATGCTGTACCTATCCATGTGGTTCATGATGTTACTGACCAATATGTGCTCTAACAGCTTGCAGCATATGCATGTTAAGGAAACTGGCCGGTAATTTGAGGCTTTGTATCTCTCACCTTTTTTGAAAATAGCTGTTACATTTGCCTTTCTACAGTCATTTGGTACGATGCCCTCAGAAAAGCTTTTACAGAACAGTTGAGTGAGGAGTGGAGCAATCTCAGCTGACATGTCCTTCAGAACTCTGGCAGGTCCTGAGGCTTTGTTAGGATTGAGCTTCCTCAGTAGCTTGCAGACTCCTTCCTCTGAGATCTTAATGTCAGGCATTTGTGGGGATGGTGTACCATGAGGCATGGGTATATTCTGGGTATCCTCTCTAGTAAATACAGACTCGTACTGGCGATTCAGAATATCCGCTTTGTCTTTTGCCTCAGAATGTAGTACTCCTCTGTCCTTTAATGGTGACACTCCATTGCTGTCCTTCCTCATGGCATTCACAAACCTCCAGAAGCGTATTTGTTTATTTGGCTGCATATCAGACTCTGCGTTGCCAACTTCAATAATGTTGTTCACATAGTCCCAGTATGCTTTCCTTACAGCTGTTTGTGCTTCAGATTTTGCCTGTAGGTATTTATCTGATCTTACTAGATTTCTTCAATTTCTGTTTTGTAAAAAGCTTGTTTCGCTTACGCATCTTGCGTTTTACCTCTTTCGTGATCCGTGGCTTGTGAACCTTGTTTCCTGACATCAGCTTTGATGGGATGTGCTTTTCCATTACACCTAGAAGGGTGTCCTTGAAGAGTTCCCAACAGCTATCTACTGACAACTCTGATATAGCATTGGTATATGTACTGCAGAAGGTATGTAGATCATGCCTAAAATTTTCTAGATCTGCCTTGCTGTACATGAAGACTTTCCTTGGAGGTCTCTTTGGTCGTACTGCACGCAAGCTGGATTCCACGTACACTGCTTCGTGGTCCGAGATGCCAGGTATCACATCACACTTGTTGATCAGAGTGTGGTTATTCGTGAAGAATAAGTCCAATATGTTTGATGTGGTATCTGTCGTTCGAGTTGGTTCGTGCACCATCTGATTAAGGGAAAAGTCACTGGCTATAGTGATCAGTTCGTTGCACAGAGTGATGTTTGATCCACTAAGCTGTGGGCTATCTGTCGACCAGTCCATATCCGGTAGGTTAAAGTCACCACCTAACCATATGTGGGCACTACTAGGAATACGGGTCAGGGACTGGCGGAGGACCTCCAAGTATCCACTATCTGCGGCAGTGGGAGGGCGGTAGAATGAGCCAACATATAGGTCTGGGACATTTTTCACTTTGACCTTGACCCAGAGAAGTTCATGAGCTCCTTCCACTTTCAGTTCCTCCGGCAAACTGCTGATATACTTATCTGCCACAAGAATGAATACACCACCACCCCGTTTACCATCTGATCTGTCTTTCCGGTAGTGTTTGAAGTTGTCCGGAAATATCTCTTCAGACTTTATTCCACTGTCTAGCCATGATTCTGTGCCAAGTATAATGTCTGCTTGAGATGATTGTGGTCAGTCTGTCTGTTCTCGAGAAATTTCTTGTCTGGATCATTCCTTGGTATAATCTGGCTCATACGATAAGCCAAACAAGAAACATATATTTACGCAAGAGTCAAAAATCGGCCGCAAACCAATTGTTCATTTTATGAAGCAATAAAGACTGAAATGGTACGGAAGCCCATTAAGGACCTATCAAATTATTTTTGAATTCGCTATAACGATTTTCAGAATTCGTTATATAAGAAATTTAATTTGTTAAAACAGATTTATTGAATTCGTTTAAACGAATTAAATTTGTTATAACACATTCATTGAATTCGTTATAACGAATTTAAGGATATACGAGCCTCAGCCAGGAAGGATAACTCTTTTATTTATAATTTAATTCAAAAGGTCTTAAAATAAAGCTTGAAAGTTAATTTTTTTCATGCAACAATTTTCATATAATGCCTCTACGTATGATTCAATGTTCTTTAAAGTGTTATTTGTACCTCATAGAATTAAGTAAAACTTGCATTTTGTAAAAAAAAATCAAATTTCTTTTAATTTCGCTTTAGATACCAATGTTTATAAGCATAATAAGCATGATTTGAAATTAGAAGTGATTTCAATGATTTCTTTGAATGGAAACACTGCATACACTATGCATTTTGAAACGATGGAAGTAAGTATGAGAAAATAAAGAACAAAATAAGTGTAAAATTCATGCAATTTTCTTTAAAAGCCTGGATACCTATGATTTTTATGTCTAAAATACATTTCTTGATCAATTATCAATTTATAAAAATATGCAGTAAATAGTTCAAATTGCTGTAAAATTATTTGAGATTTACTAATTTTCCCTTTATAATATGATTAAATTCAAAGATGAAGTTAAAAGAAACACCGTGGGTAAATACATTTTAATTTGAGAATTTAGAAACATCTTTGTGAGCATTTTCAATTATTCAATGCCTGATTTTCAGAACCTGAGGATCGGATAACCTGAATGTGTTATTACAGATTCATTGAATTCGTTAAAACGAATTCAATCTGTTATTACAGATTTGTTGAATTCGTTATAACAAAGTTCTTGAATTGGTTATAACGAATTCAACAAATCTGTAATAACAGATTAAATTCGTTATAACGAATTCGATAAATCTGTAATCACAACTTAAATTCATTTTTAAGAATTCAATGAATCTGTTATAACAAATTAAATTCATTATAATGAATTCAATAATTCCACTATAACAAATTAAATTAGTTATCACAAATTCAATAAATTTGTTTTCACAAACAAATTTCGTTATAACGAATTCTAAAAATCGTTATAACGAATTAAAAAATATTTTTTGATAGGTCCGAAATAAGCTTCCGTAAAATGGTGATCTGTTTTTAAATATCTTATATTTATCTGTTAATATATATCCTCGTGACATTAAACGCTTGTGCACGACATTGCATGATTTTCTGAATTATATAATGCATGTTCAGTACCCCATGTCCTCTGCGTCAACAAACATTAGACCTGTATAATTAGAGGCATTTACATGAAAAGTATAAAACTAAAGTTAAATGTAATCTACAACTAGATGTGCAGTGTAGTTTTAATCTCATAAAAACGCAACAAATTTCTGCTTTAGAATATGCCAAACATATGTCCTAATTTTCTCCGCACCTTAAAAATGTCAAAGTTTCTCAATTAGGATTGGATAAATATTTACCTCATTCTTTACTAAAAAAATTTAATGTTATGTTTATTGTGCGTTCTTGTAAAACATTTAGAATCTCTTTTAAATATACTATTATTTTTATATTAATTTTCTTTATTTAAATTGTTTTAACTCCGCTGAAACGCACAGCAACTTCAAACTTTCATATCATATAACCGACCCCCTCCTGGCGGCTGGTAATAAACGATAGCGAGTTCTGGAAAGTCAATAATTCATCATATGAATGAGTTACCGGATCTCACAGTAGACGATGTACAAATATATGTCCAAAGGTCTGGAGGGTAATTGGTGAAATATATTCCATTGATTTATATACATTAAAAGAATCCCAATCATAAATATATCGGACATCTCTACATTCCTCCCCCTCATATGTGAAAGTCTTTGAATTTAAAATGATAAAAATATATGAGTTTTCAAAATATAACTAAGAAACATGTAGAACTTACGTACGCTTTAAAAAGAATAGTATCTAATAAAAGCTTTGTTTAATTTATTACACACGGACAATGAAATTGACTACAATCAGACGATCTCATTATTTATCAGCACCATCAATGCGCAATAGATAATTTAAAAAAAAAATTATATCTCGATGAACTTTGAAACATTTTCATAAAATATTGTATGACCTTGTTATTGGTAACATTGGAGCCTTTTTCCCCCTTTTATTTATTTTCAAACTCTCTCGGAACTAAAAACAAGATAAAAACATTTACAGTACTATTTACAGTACAAATCATATGAAGAAAATCTATTTACTAGAAAAGGAATAATTAGAAGAAGTTTAACTATATTATCATGAAATGCCTGGCCAACCTGACTTTAGAATCCCTGACTCTTGGACAATAAATTTCACAATATTTGTAGAGGGTTATAATTTTTATTACATACATACCAATAGTTTAATTGCTATTTTACTGTATTTATTTGATATTCAGAAATAAATATTTCTAAAATTTGCACATTTTTATGGTTTTAGTCCAACCCCCTCATGCCTAAAAGTGGTGTCATGAAATTCAAACTTTGTTTTCCTTCTTACATAGGTGTCATAGTCCAGAAGAAATTGATTGGTTTAGCATTTCCAGAGAAATCAGTAAATAATTGTTATTAAGTAGGCAGCTGATATTTAGTGATGTACTTACTGTCAGTATCCTCTACAGCTGATATTTAGTTAAGATGTACTTACTGTCAGTATCCACTACAGCTGATATTTAGTTAAGATGTATTTACTGTCAGTATCCACTACAGCTGATATTTAGTTAAGATGTACTTACTGCCAGTATCCTCTACAGCTGATATTTAGTTAAGATGTACTTACTGCCAGTATCCTCTACAGCTGATATTTAGCTAAGATGTACTTACTGTCAGTATCCACTACAGCTGATATTTAGTTAAGATGTACTTACTGTCAGTATCCTCTACAGCTGATATTTAGTTAAGATGTACTTACTGCCAGTATCCTCTACAGCTGATATTTAGCTAAGATGTACTTACTGTCAGTATCCACTACAGCTGATATTTAGTTAAGATGTACTTACTGTCAGTATCCTCTACAGCTGATATTTAGTTAAGATGTACTTACTGTCAGTATCCACTACAGCTGATATTTAGTTAAGATGTATTTACTGTCAGTATCCACTACAGCTGATATTTAGTTAAGATGTACTTACTGTCAGTATCCACTGTAGCTGATATTTAGTTAAGATGTACTTACTGTCAGTATCCACTACAGCTGATATTTAGTTAAGATGTACTTACTGTCAGTATCCACTACAGCTGATATTTAGTTAAGATGTACTTACTGTCAGTATCCACTACAGCTGATATTTAGTTAAGATGTACTTACTGTCAGTATCCACTGTAGCTGATATTTAGTTAAGATGTACTTACTGTCAGTATCCACTACAGCTGATATTTAGTTAAGATGTACTTACTGCCAGTATCCACTACAGCTGATATTTAGTTAAGATGTACTTACTGTCAGTATCCACTGTAGCTGATACTTAGTTAAGATGTACTTACTGTCAGTATCCTCTACAGCTGATACTTAGTTAAGATGTACTCACTGTCAGTATCCTCTACAGCTGATACTTAGTTAAGATGTACTTACTGTCAGTATCCTCTAC